>NC_041046.1:5188783-5283783 GCF_900634775.1 Gouania willdenowi
TCAAATATCTTTAAGCAGAAATGGGGGGAAAAGTTGTTTAACGTTTAAAAAAATCATAATGCTGTGGATTGGTCAATTAATTAACACCATGCATTTACAACAGTGTTTTTCAACCTTGGGGTCACAACCCCATGTGGGGTCGCTTGAAATGTCTATAATAATTAGTAGACAAAAAAATACAAAATTACCAATTCAAGTTATACTTTTAATTAAAAATAAACATTATTCTTTTTCAAATTAACACATCACACAGCACACAAGAATATTGTTCAAATAAACTGCATTATAAATCAGGGATTCGCCAGAAATTTATGATAAAAAAATGGGGTCACGACCCAGAAAAGGTTGTGAACCTCGGAGTTAGAACATCATAGGTAACACTTAGGGTGGGATATTATGGTCTAAATATTTATTTATTATTATTATTTTTTTAAATTGCAAATATTAATAATATTAATTTGTAACACATCAATAAGACATTTAAATCTACAAGCATTCATATTATCTACTATTCTTCATCTTCTTGTCCTAATTTGAACGCACACACGCACACACGGCACGCGCACTAGCTTTAGTCTTTAGCTAAAGGCTATGGACAGCAAACCTTGAGGGAGGGGTTTGTGAGTCGGCTAAAGGCGGGTGGTGGTGGGGGGTAGAACTTGGCCGCTGAGCATTGCTCACCCACAGCAATCGGATGAAAACGCAGTGCAGATGTAATTTGTTTTCAATGGCTGTTTCAAAAGAATAATTGTGGTGACACAGGCCGGTCGATGATATAGATTTTTGTTTTTGAGTGCAGTGTGTGTGTGGTGCTAAGAGAGGGGAGGAAATACAATGGCTGCACACACAAATACAATAAAAATGGATCGTCATTGTGTGTGTGCGTGCGTGTGTTTGTGTAGTGTGTGTGTTTGTGTAGTGTAGTGTGTGTGGGAGTATTTGCAGGTCTGGTAACCATCACTGGGCCCTGGACATCATTGGAAGGATTACTAAATGTGTCCTATGGGCTAGAAATAGGCTGGTGTGTGTGTGTGTGTGTGTGTGTGTGTGTTTGCTTTTTGTTTCCCTGACTTGTCTTGAATAAACTCACTTACAATAGACCTCAGCCAGAGGAGGGAGGACTGAATAAACTTGTGAACAAACCTGAGCTAATGAACACAAACATGCCTCAATCTGACAGTAGCTGTGTTTTCATTACCCTCGGAAATGCGCAAAATCTAAATAGCTCAATAAAAACTGGTAATGGAAATGCCTGAATTTTGAAAAAACACTGAAAAATCGCAAAAATGTTTTTACGCTTTCATGAGGAGAATTTTCAGATGTTCCGATATTGAAATGTGTTGCAAAAGTGTTATGGAAACACTTTTTACACAATTACACGTCACAGAACGTGACGTACCCCATCACATGGTACGCGTGGACAGAAGAGGAGACCCAGACATGAGTCAGGCGGCTTCCCACGAGGCGGCGCAGACGAGGAGTTGGACCCTGGCGACCTCTCCCGAGCTCTCCATGGCCAGGCGCCTGAATACATTGAGGGTCTGATCCAGCCCTATGTTTCAAACAGGAGCTTGAGGTCTTCTTCTCAAAACCTGCTGATGGTCCCCCGCACCCGCTTTAAAACACGAGGTGATCACTCTTTTAAGGCGGTAGCTCCTCGTCTCTGGAATGCTCTTCCACACACTCTGCGGATGCTGGACTCTGTGGATGTTTTTAAAAGTCATCTAAAGACTCACTTTTTTATGGAGGCTTTCTTGACACACTCCTGTTTGTGAATGGACTCTTTTATACATTGTAGCATCATTGTAGTGGACTTTTATATGCATTGCGCCCTTTTTAAACTGTAAATTGTGAAGCACTTTGTGACCCTGGTCTGAAAAAAGCGCTATATAAATAAACTTTACTTACTTAAGAGTCTCCTGGAAGTTAGGAGACTCTGACTGGGAACTGGACTGTAATTGAGGACTGGATAAAGGCTGGATACTGGACTCCAACTGAGTGTTGTATGCTGAGGAGGGACTGACTCTGGATTTCCACTGGATGCGTAACTGTCCCGTAACTACTCCGCTGCGCCATCTGCTGTCCAGCAATCCCCACTGTCCCTGGTTTTGCTGCTTGTCTGTTGCAGCAAAGACTGAGGAGATCCCGCTAATTCACATTGTTGTAGTGTATATGAAGAGTTGCACAAAAGCAAACAAACTGTGTCCTTTCTAGAGCAGCATGTGTAAAGCCACTTGGTCCTGCTCGGAAAATTTTTCGCTTTTGTGCTTCAACCATTGGCAAGTGCAATATTTTTATTTATATACAAAACAATAAATGAACATGTATTGTGATTATAATTTTCTGAAGTATGCATGGTCATGTAAATAAAGCTAACTGTTGTTGGAAACAAAGAGAGAATAACATTCAATACATTATTAACAGGATTCTTATCAACCAAACAAAAATAATAAACAACGTTATTATTTGCATTTCGGTGCCTGTTCCTAAGAGGAAAACAGCTGCTTTGTTGCTTCTGCTTGCAACACTGCAGAGCAGGGGTAGAAGGAGACCACGCTGGCACTGGGTCCATCCATTGAAAAAGCGCAGGCGCAACCTTGTTGCAGAATTGCGCCTGGACAGTCAACGGCATCATCAATACTTCTGAATGAGTGCAGAGCAGGTGGATCAGCTTCTCTCCCTCATTGGGCCAGAAATCACAAAAGTAACCAACGACAGATCTGTCATAGAAGCAAAGCAGAGAGTGAGGTGAGCTTTACATTATGTACACGATCACAATAAAGGTTCACTTTTTATTTATCAAAATTAAAAACACACAAACACAAAGCAGGATATTTGTTTCTAATGAAATATTACACCTTTGGAAAATAAAAATCAAATATAAAGTTACTGAAAAAAAAATATACAACTTTTACAAATCATCCAAAATATACACTTTGATTACTGTATGGGGTGCAGCCCTCACCCCACTGCATATCATTTGAGGGCAGCATTTTGGTAAATGGCCCAATACTTTGCCTATGTGTCACCGGTCTAGGGAGAGATGCAAGGGGGAGGGGTCGAGATCGAATCATGCCAGTTTGTTGGGGTTCAGTGCTCTTGATGTTGTGCAGCAGGTTTAAAATCCTTATTTTAGCCTCCTGACCATGTAACTGAGGGACAAGGTTCATTGCAAAATGATCACACTCATCCAACTCAGTGTCTGGTTTGGGGCTCTTCCACATCTGAGGTGTGCTGTGGTTTTTGGCTCCTTCTTGAGTCGGTGCGAGGCCCCCTCTCTCTTGGGCTCCTGGACCTGTGTGGCCCAGAAGATGTTGTGTACCTCGACACCGACTCTGCCACAGAAATCGTATCGGTGGCTGTAGATGACATGGCCCGCGACAACGTGGGAGGAGCCTTCTCATCAGAACCACACGCAGACAGATGTGGAAGATTGTTCCCCCTCTGGCAAACTACTGCTCAGGTTGTTTTTTGAACTACAAAATAAACATACTAGTCACATCAGATCAGAGACCAGAGTATTACGTATACCTGTGGCTTCATTTGAAATGTACACAAAGAATTTAAAGATAATATTTCAATGAATGATGGTAATAAAAGGTAATGACAAACTATAAAAGACAGAATTAGAATGTCATACAGACCTTCTCTGTTGCACATAGGGCAAAAAAAAAAAAAAAACACGTCCGAGTACTTCCACTCCTTGCTCGATCCCCTGCTCCTTACGAAGGTGTCCCTCTGCACCCCCATTTTGCCTCGCAGAGATCAACTGAAAAAAGTCATACTTATTTAAAACAATAATCATACATTTAACTATTATTTTCTTCTCTATACACTTCACAGGTGCTTATCAGTCTAGCCTTCAACTACCTCCTCGGTCACACAACAGTGATGAACTCCATTCATATGGTGTGTGCTGCCATTGAAAAGCTCATGAAGAAAGACTTTACTACGGCCGACTACAGAGACATGGAAAAAGGTGGCACAACGCTTCTGGGGAAAGTGGAACGTACCAAATTGCCTGGGAGCACTGGATGGAAAATGTGGTCATTCAAGCCCCACCTCTGTCTAGTAGTCGGTATTTCCATTATAAAAAGACCTTCTCCATCATGCTTCTGGCACTGGTGGATGCTGACTGCTGTTTCAGGTGCATTCTAGTGGGAGACCATCTGATGGTGAGATCTACGCATGCTCTGATTTGGGGAGAGGGATGGATAATAACACCTTCAATGTACCTCTGAAAACCACTCTGCTTGGCACTGCTCACTTTGGAGATATACCGCATGTCATGGTGGGAGATGGAGCATTCCTACCTCATGAGACCCTACCCAAGACAGAACCTCAACCACAGGAAGAGCATTTTCAAGTACAGACTCTCCAGAGCCAGGATAGTGGTTGAAAATGTATTTGGCATTTTGTTAGTACGTTGGTGGATTTTCCATCGGAGGATAACCCTGCACCCCAATAACGTGGACAGGGTTGTGGTGGCAGCATGCATCCTGCACATTTTCCTCCTCGCACCTAGTGAGAATGTGCAGCAGCTAGATAAGGCAGGGGAAAGTGGGGTACATATGGCACCAGTGAGGAACATGGGAGGAAACCGGGCACCGAGAGAAGCGTGTGCACTTAGGGACAGCTTGGCCACATTCTTCACCTCCCCTGAGGGCAGTGTGTCCTGGCAGGATCAAATGCTTTAAATGTACATTTGTCTTGTAATTTTTTATTTTTTTGCTGGTTGAAAGAGGTTGTACTATGTTAAATCAAAAACAAGACTCTATATTTGTTAACTCCAGCTCCAACGTCCAGGAGAAATAGAAGTGCTGCGTATTTGCAGCAGAGCGTAGCAGCATGACTCAGTGACGGTGCTGATGGAAATTGACAAATTGACTTTAATGGAAACCTATCAGCTGTGTTGCTGTTTCGGCACAGTTACGCATCCAGTGGAAATCCAGGGCTAACTTTTGATGGTGCGTGGATTCTGGTGATGAGGAGAATCTGGTGGCTCAGGTCGTCTCTGGAAGTGGAGTACAGGGAGAACCTAGCAACCTCCTGATCTGCTTCTTTGCGTTCTCTAATGTTTCTGCCACAAAGGGGACTCTGTCCAGAGCACCCCGGAAACGAATGGCCACACAAACTCCCATCAGAGTGTCCACTCTCTCCTGGGAATAGATGGTCTCCTTCAGTCTGTACAGCAGGGGCTCCAGCTTGGCAAGAAGCTCCTCCAACTCGCTGCAAATTGAAAAATCCAGCATTGAGGGTCCCGCTGGGTCTGCTGGTGGTTGGGACATTCTGTCACGTGCGGGTGTAGGTGCAGACCCAAATGCAAGGACGGAGGCAGAGCGCAGATGCATTAAACCAATATTTATTGTTCGCTTAGGCGCGGTCAGGCAAGCAGGGATTCGGCACACAGGTGGTCAGTCCAGGGAGGCAGAGGTACCCACAGAACATAAAAAGGCAAAACCAAGAAAATGGAGCAAATGTAAACAAGAAGAACATCCAACAGTAAAAACACTTGTTGTCGATCCAGGAATCACTGGCATGAAACTGAGCCCAGGTCACAAGTGATAACGTAGTAAATGTCCCAGCACTGAACTAAAGCAAAGCCTCCCCATTTATACACAGAGCAGTTAATTGCAGCTGGTGACCAATCACCAGCGCTGGTGCCCATTAGGAAAAAGCTGCTGGGAGGGAGGCCAAGAGTTCCTGCCTGCCCTACAAAATAAAACCCCATCCTGACACAAACAATGTAACAGAAATGAATAAGTACAAGAAAAGTAAAAGAAGAGTCACTAAATGCTCACAAGACTGGTTTGCTTTAAGCCACACTTGAGTTTGGTTTTAAATATAAGTGGGACATTCCCTAACGGTGAATGGAGACTGTTCCATAATTTACAGGCCTTCACAGACAGAGCATTTTGTCTAAAGGCTGTTCTTCTGAAAGGAACCTCACAGTCACCTCTAGAGGAGGCCCGTGTCCTCGCACCACTGTGAGTCTTTGGTTTAAAGAAGTCCGACAGGGGAGGTGGGGCTAATCCATTTACCACTTTGTAAAGAAAACATGCATTTTTAAAAAGTTTAAAATTCTCTCGGCTCAATAGATTATGTTTTTGTAAAATATTGCAAATATGGAAGGACATTGGCTTTTTTATCAAAAACTTTGAAGACATTTTATAAAGTGATTCTATTGATTTGAGTGTGTTCACACCAGTTAATGACCAACTTGTAAAACAATATTCAATATGTGATAAAATCATAGAATGTAAAAAAACACTTTAGCAGCCCTAAATGGTATGAAACGACAAATTTGTTTAAAATTTCGTAGATTAAATTTGGCTGTAATTGATGTTCTTTTTACATGTTTTTAAAAATTTCATGTGGAGTCAAGGGTCACACCAAGGTACTTAAATTCTGACAATTTCCAATTCTTCTCCTCTTAAAAATTCACCAGATTGTTTTATGTCGTGAGACTGCTTAGTGAACATCATACAAACTGTTTTTTATTATTATTATTATTATTATTATTGAGTAGCAGGCAGGATTTAAAAAAACCACTGCACTGGTGTAGATCATCAGCATACATTTGAAATTCAACGTCAACACAACACATGTCATTCATATATAAAGAAAATAATAAGGGACCAAGTATTGAGCCTTGAGGCACACCAACGGGAATATCAAGGAAAGACAATTTTACACTGTTATTGTTAACACACTTTTCTTTGAGTCCAAATATGATTTTATCCAATGAATAGCATTTGAGGAGAAGTTGAAATATGTTAGCTTAGATAATAAAATGTCATGATTCACAGTGTCAAATGCTTTTTTTAGATCTAAAAACACAGCATCAACACAAGCATTATTATCCAATTTACTATTCAATGAGCACATGTTGATATTCTACTTGGTCACTTTCTCACTTCAAATGTTTCCAAAACTTTTGAAGTAAAAGAGTAAAAGAGATATTTAGCCTCAGTGTGAACAAGGTTTTTAACGCTGTAGGTTCCAAATGCATCTTGGGAATCTTGGAAGTATACTTCAGTGGGAACGTTCATCATCCTAACCATACTAGTATATAGTTGTTTTTTTTGTTTTTGTTTTTTTGACGAGCAAGCTGACGTGGTACCAGGTGGCCAAAAATGGTCCAAAAGTGGCAAAAACATGGCAAGAAAAGAGTGAAAGGTGACTAAAATTGGCCAAAAGTGGTTAAGAGTGGCCAAAAATTGGCAAATCAAGAAGAATCAGGTGGTATTTATTGGCAAAGGGCAGCATTAATGGGCAAAGTGTGGCAAACAATAGTGAAAAAGAGGCAAAATGTAGTAAGAAAAAGGAAACAAGCGGCATTTATTAGGCAAAAGTTAACTTATTTGGATGAAAAGTGGCAAATTAAAATGAAAGAAAGGACAAACATTAAAAAAAGTGTGAAAAAGAAGTTGCAAAAATGAACAAAAAATATTGTATTTTTGGGCTGAATTTTTATCCCATTTAAGCCCTGAGCAAAAGCAAAAGTTTGGTAAATCTTTCACCACATTAACAAGTGTCTCGACCAGTGAAAGGTTCTAACATGAAGTAGTTTAACAGCTTTGCATCCCAGTTTGTCCAGTGTTTTCTGTCATTAATGAGTCTGCAGCTGCTCCATATCAAACAGGTGTGATTAACCACATGTGCCACAGCTGCAGCTAATCACACACACTGCGAACATACACATATTTCACCTTTAACACATCTCGATCCCCTCTTTGTAGTCAACACCAGGACATAAAAAGTCTTTATTTCTGAGCTGGAATCTTTCTACTCACAGTCACAGATTCCTTCTCACTTTCTTGTTTTATGAATGGTCTTTATTGTGACCTGTCCTCCGTTTTGCCTTTGTCTCCCTCCACCTTCCCCTGATTGTCTCCTCAGGCTCATCTCACCACGGCTGCTGTAGCCAGGTAATGGCCACTTGGACCATTTGCCAAATCAGACACTGTTTTGCTGGAAGACGAAGCCTGAGTGATTCAAATTTGTCATTTTCTCTCCGTGTGTGTGTGCGTGTGCGTGTGCGTGTGCGTGTGTGTGTGTGTGTGTGTGTGTGTGTGAATGTGAAAATGAGTGTCCTCTTTGCAGGGCTGGGAGTGTGCGACACTAAATGAGTGAAGGTAGATTTCGATGGCGTTGGGGGAAATACAGTAAAAGGACATTATTTCTGTGTAGTCCAAAGCCCTTCCTGCTCTCTCTCTCTCTCTCTATGTCTCTCTGCACTATTTCCTTGCCGCGGGTGGTCACCAGAGACCAGACTGTGGCTGATTTATTCCCCCTCGCTCCTGTCCTCTGCCTGACTGCTTCTGCAATGGAGAAATTTCCCTCCTTTCTCTCTCTCTCTCTCTCTCTCTCTTTGAGTGGTGCTACTAAGGCAGGGAAAGCAGGAGAATGACAAACGAAGCGTCAACATTAAAAAGTCCGCGTTCTAATTCTCTGTCTGCTCCCTCAATGCTGCTCGACTCTCAGCCAGTTTTTCCTACTGTGGGGATTTGTGAGCATAGAGAGGTTAATAAGTTACGATAACATTCAAAATGAAGTGATAAAATGTGAAAGTTTCAAAAAACTAAGGACTTGTAATTGAACCGATGAGAGATTTTACCTGTTCAAATACGCATTAACAAACACAGGGTGTCAGGAGTCGCTGGGTTTCCATTAATCTTGGCAATGCGCAAAATCTAAATCGCGCAGAAAAAGCTGGTGATGGAAACACCAGAATTTTGAAAAAAAAAAACACTCAAATAACACTTTTTACACAATTATACGTCACAGTATGTGAGGTACCACATCACATGACCAAGAAAACATGGCGTGGTACAGAAGAGAAGACCCAGACATTTCTTAGCATCTATCTATAAAAGCAAGGAATGTGTGTGTGTGTTTAATTCAGAATTAAATTTAGATTTGGAATTAAGTGTTTACAAGGTCAGTTTAAAGAGGATTTAACTTTTATTCTGAATTAAAGAGGAGTTATAGTTGTAAACCATCCATGAAAAATCTACATAATCTCCCACTTTTCTATAGCAACACATACTGTACTTCCTACGAACACTGCACTAGTTAAACTTAAAAATGATTAGTGCCACATTAGACGTGAAACAACAAAGGAATGCAGAGTGTTCTACCAGATTTACCAGGATACAAAACATACCTGTCAAGTTTTGGATTTGAAAATTTGGGAATTTTTCTGTTTCCCGCTATGAGCCGTACCACCATCACAACTTTAATTTAAATCTGAAATATCCACTTATCAACCACTTAATAGATACAATGATGTGATTACAATCTGGTAGTCTAACCTTTATTAACATTAAAATGCTGTGAACATTCCTACTAGGGCTGGGCGATATAGACCAAATCTCATATCTCAATATATATTCTCATAATGGTGATATATGATACAAATCTCAATATTTTTATTTAAAATGAAGTCTGAGCAGAAAGACAATTCTGGGTTAAATTTGCTGATGCAAAATGTTACACAGACACATTTATTAACAAACAGCTGATCAATATTTTTGCCACTTTTGGCTTTTTCACCTGTAAGGGACAGCACGTGTGAGTGAGTTCTGTAGTGTGACTTGTTATGGGGAAGGTCTGGGTTAGAACGCACTCATTAATCATCTAACTGAGCTTTACATGTTGTTCTGAGAAGTAAGCGCAACGACTCCTAAAATTAGTATTTTCATACAATATATACATATATATATATATATATGCAATATTTTAGTTTTCTACAGTATATCACCAAAAAAGAAATCATATATCGCAGAGCTCTAATTCCTAAATTATAAAACATAAATGTGTATATGAAGCACATGTGTTTATTTATTATACTTACAGTTTATTTACAAGTCAACATATTGCATAATTTCACGTTGCTTGTTTTTAAGTTCGACATTAACATTTTATTTTCATTAAATATTTTCTTATAATTTCTCATGCTCACACATGTGGTTCTCTGGTATTCACTAATGACTTATTAGACACATTTATTACAGACTTTACAGTCTTTTTAAAGCAGTGTATATTTGTGGAGCTTGTGATTGGTTGATATTTCATGGAGACGTTAAAATATCACTTATTAATCTAACAGAATGTGTAACTGTGTCCCATCCTGCTGCTCTTAAGGAAGGTCAACTCATTTACATTTTACAATGTATTTACACCAGTTCATTGGGTTTTTTTTTCCCACTGGAGCGTCTTCTTACATCCATCTATTTCTCTTCTGAGTTGTTTCCGAGTTTTTTGCCGCTGTCGGCACTAATCTTGCAAAAACTGCCACTCAGGCCATTTCATAGTGACTGTTCTCATGAGGCTATAGTGACAGCTTTTAGTTTAGAAATGTTTTAATTTATTTATCTTTTAATTATTATTACATTATGATATGGGATATTTACGGGATAATACTAATACGGGACGATGGTGGGAAAGAGGAGTAAAATACTGGAGTTTCATGGCTAAAACTGGAGACTTGACAGATATGCTCCAAAACAACCAACATAGGAACACATACTGTATACTCTGTCGACATTTAGAAATATCGCTTTTATTTTTGTGAAATTCTGTAATGGAAACACATCTACAGACAGAGAAATGACTTGGTCTATTGTTAAAAGCTATTAGCTAAAAGCTAAATGCTAATACCAAAGGACCAAATTGTTCCGTTTTTGGGTTTTTTTTTACCATGTTTTGTGGGTCACTTTTTACGAGTAAAACACACGCACATACAGGTTATTGATTTTCATTTAGATAACTTAATGTTCACAGACGCAGCCTTTATTCACTGAGACGTGTCTCCATATCTCTTCTCTCATGCTCTCTCCTTCTCTTTTTTTTCAGATTTATGTTTCTGAAACTAAACAGTTGTGGATAAGCGGGATATAAATGGAAGGTGGTTGCTGCATCGATCAATCAGAACACACACACACACACACACACACACACACGCTTTGAATACATCTCCCAAACGCTGTTTTTGCGTGTTCTCCCCCAACATCCCATTACATCTTTAGTAGTTGGCCAGTCAAACAGAGATAAAAATGGGCCCCTGAACATCATGAGCTGGGGCTGATTTGTTGAGCAGAGGCTGACGATCCTCAGAGACTCAAACGACTCTCACTAGTCGTGGAAATCTGAGCTCTTATGGCGGCAGCATGTCTATAAAGATTGTTCATTTCAGAGGAAAGAAAGAAAAAAAAAAAGCTTCCTGAGTCGACACAGAGAGAGTGATGCACTAAGTGTGGTGGAAACACAGAGATATATGGGCCTGACTGACCTTGACTCAGACTGGGGGGTGTTGGGGGTGGGGGGATTCAGGACAAACGACTAATTTAAGGGGTTTTAACAGGAACAAGGGAGTTATTCTTTGTTAAAAAGCAGGTTGTTCTGCTGTATTAGTTGTTTTATTTACTTATGCACAGGATCTGACCAGGGGTGGAGTACGGTGGTTGGGAAGTGTCAGGTGAATGCATTTACAGAAACGAACACAAATGCAAACAGGTCACAACACGAATGCAAACTTACTTTCACTTACTTTCATACGCGTTTCGATGTCTTCTTCATGTTGTTCTCTGTTCTGGTGGGTTAAAAACGTGAGAACGTTAGAAACGTGTCCGTCTGTAATACCGGTCCGACCATAGACTGTAAAAAAGACGGACGGGACATCCTCCCGAGGAAGTGAAGCTTTTATTTTTAGAGCTCCCCCTGCTGACTGGCTGCAGTATAGGTCATAAGCCCCGCCTCCTCAATGTTAACGGATGGGATGTTGTTTAACTGTAAATCAAAATACTCTATTTTTTCTCTGCTGTGATCATTAGTTATTATCACAATACATTGTGTTCAAGTGCGCATTTTTCTGTATAATTTGTTTTTTAAATAAGTTTTTTTGGGGTTGAAAAATGAGATTTGACGTCATATAAGATGATGATTGACAGCCTCAGAGCTTGCGTAGCTCTCTTTGTGAATAGCACTTACGTCGTGAAGGAAAGCTGAGACACCATTAAACTTTTCTGTTCAGTCTTTTTTGAGCTACTGCATAGGCGGAGTTTGAGATTCTTGCTGGGGGGAGAAGCAAAAAAAAAAAAAATAATGTATATAACAAGCGTAGATCTTTTTCCCTAAACAGAGCCAGCAGACAAAAACAGTGAGTAGTACAGTGCACACATGTGGTTTTAAATCGTCTTCTTGTTGTAGTTTCAACATTATATCCAGGTCGTTTAAATCAGAGCAGAGCGCAGCTGCAAACGTCTTGTCCGTGTCGGCCGCCATGTTTGTTTTGACGTTTTTTCTTGTTCGCCTCTCATTGGTGCGTAGGTGAGCAGATATGGCACTTTTTATGGTTCAGATGTAGGACGTTTAATCTGAGGAGTTTATGATCTTTGACATCTGCACTGTTTGTTTTGTATAAATCAAGTTGCAAATGAATACTTATTGCATATTTTTGTTTGCATTATTACGGGAGAACGATAACATTTCAAACTCCACAGTCTGTGTGTGTGTTATTCAGTCCTGCTTTTGTACTGAAATAAAGACACGGTTGTGTCTTTAAATTTGTGTTTTATATATTACATGTACACACATAAATTACAGTAGGTTTAGTTTGTTTCCTATACCAGCTGTAAAAAACAAATTGTCTAGTAAATCTGTTATTGATTTAGTTGTCTAAAATTGTTTGATATTTCAGTCGACTAAAATAGGACTAAAATGAAAACAAATCAGATGACTAAATCTAAAAATATTTAGGGGTACGTGCACCCCTAGGGGTACGCGATGGCACTACAGGGGGTATTTGCGAGAGAGTGAGTGAAAAATGATCAAATAAAGTGTCAGTCTTGGTCCCACTTCAGACGACTGGAATAAATAAAAACTATAGAAAAAAAATCTATTCAGGAGCCACTAAATCAAGAGTTTTTCAACCTCGGGGTCGGGACCCCATGTGGGGTCGCCTGGAGTTTAAATGGGGTTGCCTGAAATTTCTGAAAAATTTAAATTGTTTTTTTGAAAATGTAAAATTCTCATTCTTTTGTTTTGGATTAAAACATCTTTTGTTTTGGATTAAAACGACACACAATGTCATATTTCTATACTTTAACTTTGTGAAATATTAATGTAGTTCAACTAAAATGCAGAAAAAAAATAAATACATGATGAAAAACGAATTCTAGAAAAAAACATGTTTGGGGTCACCAGAAATTCTTGATATCAGAATGGTGTCACGATCCAAAAAAGGTTGTGAACCACTGATTTAAATACTGTTTCATTCACTTCTTTACAAAATGAGATTCTTTAAAATGTGTCATCACTCGTTCATTCCATCATTATGATTAATATATGTTTTTAAAAAGTTTTCTAAGCAAAATGTAGTAGTGGGACAAAGGGGGGACTTGGATTCAGAAATAAGAGAAATGGGGACGAGAGCCTAAAGAGTTTGAGAACCACTGGTTTATTAGTGTTCATGACATACAAATTGTATTTTATTTTGTTGGGGTTAGGTAGTGAGGTATAACTAAAAAAATTTAAAAAAAAGAATTAAAACAAATAAAATAAATAGCATGAAAACAAATAAGTGTTTCACATTTACAAGATGTCAACGTTTCTCTGATTTTCAATAATCAATACATTTTCAATAAAAACATATATTAGGTTTACCTGGCTCTTCTGTTTGTTTTTATACATCAAAATAATACAATATTAACAAAAAACGCTGATCGGTTCAGGTTAAATGAGCAGTGGTTTCCTTTTAACATCATGATTATCATCAGGATTCTGCAGAGCTAATGCTAATGCTACACGTGCTGCTGCTGCAGTGATTGCTATCACATCACATTACATGGACTGTTGAGATGTTCTTCCAGAGGTTTCTTTGGAAATGTGATTTTTAAAAATCACATAAATTGGTTAAAAGGTCAAAAATGGACAGAAATAGTGATAAAAAGGGTCCAAAGTGTCAATATTGGCTTAAAGGTGACCAAAATGAGAGTTTCAGGGTAATACAATTTTAAAAAGTAGGAACAATTAGTTTAAACTGGCAAATGATGGGCATGAAAAATTGTCAATATGATTATATTGGCAAAAAAAAAAACATGATATAATGTGAAAAGAGGATAAAAGTGACAATAATGGGTCAACAAATGTGACAATAGATGGAAAAGTGGTGGAAAGATGGAAAAAATGTGCAGAAAAATGTAATGAAAGTGGAATAAATGCACAGAAAGTGGGATAAATGGGAGTAATGTAGCAAACATGCATCAAAAAGAGCAAAAATATGGCAAGAACAAGTGATGGAAATTGGTTAAATATGGCAAGTTTGGTATAGTTCCAGAAAAATTATAAAAATTGGCTGAAATTGTTCAAAAAATGACTGACCCCAAGGTTGAGAACCCCTGCTCTACGCTCACGTCTAGTCCGCCAACATCCACCAGAAATTAAATGGGTTAAAAGTGACCAAAAATGGTGGAAAAGGTGATGAAATGAGATTAAAAAGAAAAAAAAAAACACAGAAATTGTTTAAAAGTTGCAAATTAGAGTGGGCAAAAATGGACAAAAAAAGTGGTAAAAAGGTTCAAAGTGACAATATTGGTTTAAAAGTGGCAGTAATGAAGGTGTCAGAGTAATATAAGAAAAAAAAAAGTAGGAACAATTTGTTTAAACTAGCAAATAATGGGCATGAGAAAGGGTGAATGTGGTTAAATTGGCAGAAATAAGCATGAAATATGGTGATACGTGACAATAAAGGGTCAGCAAATGTGACTTTAGGTGGAAAAGTGGTGAAAATGGTTTATAAGTGCTGAAAATGACTTGAAAGTGGACAAAATGCACAAAAAAAGGCATTTAAATTTAACAGAGAAGAGGCAGAAATGAGAGTAATGTAGCAAAAATGCATTAAAAGGAGGAAAATATGGCAAGAAAAAGTGATGGAAATGTTACAAAATGGCAAGTTTGGTGTCGTGGCAGAAAAAAGGTAAAAAATAAGCAAAAAATTGGCTCATTTTTTTGTCATTTTTCTTGTTGACATTGATGTGCTGGTGCCAACACACTTTACAACTTTGTGTATTTTTTTTTTCTTCTCTATTATTTTTTTTAGCTCTCGTTCCCTCTCGGCTCTCATTTATAACGGGGCGGGCGCGGCTGCAGATAAAAGAGGCGAGCAGGGAGACAGAGTGAGCGGTCACACCTTGTGATGCTATCTGCTATTACCCACAACGCATTGCAAGTGGACGCCTGACACCTTCTATACATCTTTGCACTGCGGCGCTCATTAAACAAATGCCTGTTGATGTATGGCTTTGGTGGAAATGAATTTTTACCTCTGTGTGCCTGGTTCTGCTCTCTGTTGATCTCTGGGGTCCACATCAGCTCAGACCAACACACCTGTACACACACACACACACACACACACACACACACACACACACACACACACACACACACACACACACGTAAAGAATACTGTTATCTCCTACTCAAGTAGAAGTACTGTTACTAGAATGAAATTTTACTCAAGTAAGTCATACATAAAATACTCAAGTATAAGTAAAAAGTAACATCTCATGTATACATATAAAGGTAAAAAGAAAGAGACCAAATCTTCCACAATTAGAACTTAATTTATTTTAGTGAAATAAAAGTTTGTCAAAATGTACAATTATAAAAAAAAAAAAAACCAACACCAATTAATTCAATTTAAAATAAAAAGATTCTCAGGCTCTTTGTATATATACATTTATGAACAATTAAACAGAATCAGAATCACTTTTATTGCCAAGTAGAGTTTTTAGACGATACAAGGAATTTTACTTGGTGGATGGTGTGAAAAAAAAAATCAAAGTTTTACAGTTTTTTGTCTGCTTTTTGATGCAACCAGCAGGATCTCTGTGGGCTGGAGCAGCACATTCACACCCGCTCACTGTGTCAGAGCACGACGTGAGGACGACTCTGAAAAAGGTAAACACCTGGAACGCTGCCGGGTAGGGATGGTCTTTCTGGCAGTGCTGTGGTCTTGTGCTGACCTGTTAGCTCCAGTGTTTACCACCATCTTTAACCTCTACCTGAGTCAGTCTGTGGTCCCCACAGACAGAAGAGCTTCTGTTTGTGTGCTGTTGGGAACGTTAAAGCTGACTGATAGACCCCTATACACATGGAAACGATCGCTGATTGAGCCCAGCCAATAGGCTTCGACTACGTGTTTTTAAGACTGTCAAAGTGAATGTAGAACTGTGCACGGAAACAAGGCCGTGCGTCACAACCAGTGTTACCAGTGTAACGCGTTACCGCCCCAACATCACGTTTGACAGTAACTAGTACTGTAACGCAATATATTTCTAAAGAAATAACGCCGTTATCATTACAATATGGTGCGTTTTTCCGTTACTTTGCTAGCTGCAGTGTACTTCCTGTTTACAGTGGCGCTACACATTTTTGCGGGATGCCGTGCCAAACACGGTAAAACAGTAGAAGAAGAAGCATTGTCAGCGTGTTTCTGTTTACATCACGTGCGCCAATCATGGCGAGTCACTGCGAGAGCAGGACGAGCTTCTCAGAGTGGAAATACACGTATTATTTTTGTCTCCAAAAGATGCATCAGTGAAGCTAAGCTAACGCTGCGGCTGGATTTTAACGGACTGTGACTGTTATTCAGGAACAGATCAGCCAAACTATTGCATGGTATGTTGTTGTAAATATGCAGCTTGTCGCTACTGCTGAGTCACTGCTAACAGCAGCTCGTTAGCCTGATATGTTTAGCATTGTGTAGCTGAGAAAAATGCTGTGAATTAGTTTTTCCACATTTATTTTCACAAACATTTTCAACAGCAGAATGTGCACCTGGAATATGCACAGCTTACTTTACATTACTGTGCTAAGGCTGAAAAATTACTGTTTTAATTTTGGAGCAGCTGTTTTATGCTTTATATGCTTTATATGTTTTATAGCAGTTGATCAACAGTGGATTATTACATTATTACAGCACTAATATGAAGCTGTTTGGACACAAATGACCCAAAATAAATAATACATTTTTTAATTCTAAGTAACTCAAAAGTTACTTTTTCCAGTAACGCATTACTTTTTGATGTAAGTAATCAAAATAGTAACTGAGTTACTTTGTGAATGAAGTAACTAGTAATGGTAACTAGTTACTTTTTTTCAGTAACTAGCACAACACTGGTTTTAACAGCAAACAGGTAATTCTGATTTTGGCTCTTACCTGATCCATAGACATATATCAATATGACCTGATGAGACCTTGTTATGGTCCGTGATGCGCATGCAGAAAAGTAGAGACGTGGCTTCTGGTAGATGGGAGAGACAGTGGGAGGAAGTGGAGCTGTTTAGGGCGGGACATTGAGACGTCTTCTCAGAAACTCCAGATATCAGCTTTAACTCCACTTTCTTCAGTTAAAAACGTAAATCTGCACATTGCACTTTGACACCTCTGAACACTGTTTACATTTTTCTACATATGTATATTCTCTACATTCAATGATGGTTTTTAAACTGTTTTACATTGCTATTTAACTGGACCCTGGTCACTCTGAACTTTGCATATTGTGTTATATTTTTCTGCATATATGTAGATTACTAATTGAGTGTTTGTTGTTGTTGCCTGGCCTTGTGGGACAGTGTTTTACATTTCACTGCACATTTGTATGAGCATGTGACAGATAAACATCTTGAATCTTGACACGGTGCATTACGTGAAATCTGATTGGTCGGCTATGATGTGATGTGATTGTTGTCTGGTCATTTCTTTTTTTCTAGTTTCATGATGTTTGTTGATTATTTTAATACAAACAATAGAAATGCTCAGTAACGGCTGGGTGTAGAAATGTAATAAATTACTTACTTTTAAAATGTACAAGTACAAGAAATTTTTGTGATTTAGAAATATACTTAAACAAGTACAAGTACAAGTACCCATAAAAGCAACTCAATTACAGTAACACGAGTACTTGTAATCTATTACTTTCACCTCTGCCACCAACAATATCAAAACAATAAATGACAGATACCAGTGCCTGTAGGATCTTTATTTCAACATTTTGTGTAATTTAGGACAATTTTGTGAGATTTTTTGTGTGCAAAATTGCATAACTTTAGAACTAAATTGAGAATTAATTTTACAATTTGTTATTACAGTTGAATTTATTCATTTGGAGGGACTGAGATATTGAGAACTGATTCATTTGGTTAATTTACACAATAGTATAGCAATAGTCATCTTAAAGATGTAAATCCTGGTTTTATTCAGAAATAAAATGGGTTAAAATTCACCAAAAATAGTAGAAAAGGTGGTGAAATGGGATTTGAAAGTTACTTTCACCTCTGCACACAGACGTGCATAGAATCCAACAGCACAGATAAGAATTGTAGCGATGAACACATGTTGTTCACACACTCCACAGGGATATCATCACACATAAAACACTAAAGCAGATGTGATTACTGTGATACAGCATCTACTGTATATAATGACACACACACCCCCACTGGACGCCTACACTACATGATCTACTTTACCATGTGGTTGATAAGAAGCAGATAGATTCAGATTCATTTATTAACCTGCTTATCTTCTCTACTTTTTTTTAGATACAATACTCTGGAGTCGCTTTCCCTTCCCTTGTTAGATCCAGGAGTGGAGTTTATGTCCCTTTGTAGGATGACATTAATCATCACAATGCACATCTTTGGCATCCATCATAACAGACGCTGTAGCAAAGTTTAGTGAAGATAAGCTCAGAGATAAACAAGGCACAACTTTCAGTAAAAATACATCTTTCGGTGTCTGTAACTTACTCCCAAAAAACTCTACACTAGAGCATTTACATTACTAGTAAATATTAAAGGCTGCAGTAATCGACTGCTCTTTAGTTATCATACTTTAAACTAATTTACTGCTTTATTTACCATTATTATGATCATAACATGGTGCCTGACTATCCCATAATGAAGGAGTCCCTCCCCCTCTGTTACTGTATGCTGTGATTAGCCAATAGCAACATTTCTGATCAGGTTTTCCCTTTTCTATCCTATAATAAATCTGTGCTGTGACTGTGTGACCGCCACTTTTCCTCTTCATCAGTACCGTTTTTTCATGACAGAGCTCTGTGATTGACTTTATTTCATCAGACATACAGTACAGTGTATGCTCGAAGATTTCCATAACCAATGTCTTTAAAATTTGCTGTTTTCTTTCACTTGTTTCCCTCAGAATATCTCCATCTTCTTATTCTCCTCTCTCTCTCTCTCTCTCTCTCTATCTCTCTCTCGCTCTCTCTCTCTCTCTCTCTCTCTGTAGCTTTAAGTGGCTGGTACTAGGTTTGTAGCCCCTCCCCTGTCAGTAAGAATCTCCTCCTCTTTATTTGCACCCCTGGATAAAGCTTCAAACTTTGTTAATATTTGATTATTTTAAAGTTTACCATTTTCTGCAAAGTATCCTATCACAATTTTTTTACATGGATGTAATATCTTAGTGTATGTTTCAAACATCAAACTGTATCACACACAGTTCACAGTGAGTGGATTGTTTCATTAAAGCTTTGTAATGCGTGTGTAAAACACTACAATCAAGGTTTGTATGGAGAATAGGAGAGGGTGTGTGTAGGGGGAGGATTGTGTGTGTGTGTGTGGGGGGGGGGCACAGAGAGAGAGGTGGATGCTGGTCAGTGGAGATGGCGATGGCCCATTAATCTTGGCCTCTTCCTGCCTAGTTATTGTGTATTTCTTTTGGCCAGAGATTGATTGTAGCAGGGGAAGATGAATTTGCTCGTGAACCTTCTTCTTTTCTCTCCAACACTCTTTTGTTTTTTTTCTAACTTCTGATGCTCGGCCAAGGTGATAATGCTCTCCATCTCGATCCCTTTCTACGTCCCCGCCCTCCTTCAGCTCCCCCCCTCAGACACCACCACCCCCACCTCGTGTGTTTCTCCCTTTCATTTATTTTAGATTACAATCGTCATTTATTGCAGGGAACAGAAAATGTGTTTGTTTGGCTGAAAGGAAGGAGATCAAAGAGGTGAGGATGTCAGCGCCTGAAGGGCCACGGCCCCCGACCTGAGGTGACCCCAGCTGGACACACACACACACACACACACACACAAAAGTCTCCAATTACATCAGAAAAGACAGGATTGGCTCCTAAAGCTGCTCATATTTAGTGCTCTCGAGCAGGGGTTCTCAACCTTGGGGTCAGGACCACATTTGGTGTCGCAAAACTCTGGGAGGGGGTCGCCAGATGCCTTCAAGAAACTAAGAATATTCTTTTTAACAATTTGAGCCCATTTTTGCTTATTTTTTATTCTTTTTCTGCAGCTACACCAAACTTTTTTTTAATATTTTAACGTATTTTCGTCACTTTTTTTCTTGCCATATTTTTGCTTCTTTTAATGCATTTTTGCTACATTACTCAGATTTCTGACATTTCATCATATTTTAATGCCTTTTCTGAAATGTTTTTCCACTTTCCAGACATGTTCAGCACTTCTAAATCCTTTCCATTACTTTTCCACCTAATGCCACATATGTTGACCCATTATTGTCACTTTTAACCTCTTTTCACCATATTTCACACCTATTTTTGGCAATTTAACCACATTCACGATTTATCATGCCCATTATTTGCCAGTTTAAACTAATTCCTGCTTTTTAAATTGCAATACCCCAAACCCCCCTGCAGTTTCTGCCACTTTTAAGTCAATATTGACTATTTTCACCATTTATTCTCTCTGTATTTGTATTTCTGTGGTTTTTAAAATCTCATTTCACCACCTTTTCTACCATTTTTGGTCACTTTTAACCCATTTTATTTGTGATTAAAACAATGATTTACATCTTTAGGATGACTATATACTGTGGTGCAAATAATAATAAACTTCCTGGATAACAGTGGATAAATACATATTTGCGTTCACACCAAAAGCAACTTTGGCAACTAGATTACGTTAAAATCAATGAAAATGACGCAACGTCAAGCCACTTCCTTTCAAGTGACGCGGGCTGTACACTTCCTCAACTTACTGGGTCCAAAGTGAAAGTGAAATACTCCTTGAATAAGTCTTTTAAATTCTAAGTATATTTTGAGTGAACTCATCCTTTAATAACTATGTAAGTTGATCATTGATCACAGTAAACCATAGAACAACTGGAGCTGTCTACGATAAGTGCTGTAAACGTACGGCCTCACTATCACTACGCTCACACTGCAGGTCTTAATGCACAATTTGGATTTTATTTATTTACACATTAAACGCATCTTAAATTAGTTGTGAGTATGAACAGAATGCAACCCTGAAGTGACCCGTATGCACAGAGGAAACCTAAGGTGACCCATGACCCCTCAGGCACGTACAGTGTTTACATTAGTAAATATAGAGGCGTCCAGAGTACGACTGGGTGTCGCACTGAGAAAGTTTCTTTCCAACAAAAGTCAGCACTTCATAACTTTAAGGAGAGTTTATCTCTGTTTGGATGGTGATGACGATGAGTCTGGAACAAAGCTTTTGTCGTCCAGGCTGATCAGATACATATTGGATTGAAGACCAAATATGAAAGTGACCTGGGTTGGATTTGAAAAAATCAGAATTGTATTGTTCATACTGTCTTTAACAGATCAGATACAGGTCATATATGGGCAAAAAGATTGAATTCCAGTCTTATTTGTCTGCAGTGTGAACGTCGCCTTTGTTCAAGACTCATCACGAGAGATTTAAGCAACTATAGTTGGTGAAGGTACATTTGGTGTGAAGATCTGGCTTTGATCCATGGCTCATATAACTGGTTACAGTAACTGGTTAGCTCATATAACTAGTTACAGTAACAGGTTACATTAACTGGTTAGCTCATATAACTGGTTCCAGTAACTGGTTAGCTCATATAACTGGTTACAGTAACTGGTTAGCTCATATAACTAGTTACAGTAACTGGGTAGCTCATATAACTAGTTACAGTAACTGGGTAGCTCATATAACTGGTTACAGTAACTGGTTAGCTCAAATAACTGGTTACAGTAACTGGTTAGCTCATATAACTGGTTACAGTAACTGGTTAGCTCATGGTACTGGTTACAATAACTGGTTACAGTAACTGGTTAGCTCATATAACTGGTTACAGTAACTGGTTAGCTCAAATAACTGGTTACAGTAACTGGTTAGCTCATATAACTAGTTACAGTAACTGGGTAGCTCATGAAACTGCACCAGAGGCTGAGATGAAAACATTTTAAAACAACACTTTTGGATCCTTCAAATTATAACTCTTGTGCTTGTGTAGCATAAAAAAGCTTCTCCAAAAGCTACAGCTACAATTCATGGACGAACTTTATTACTTATTACTTATATACAAGGATGTAAATTTAGTATTTGAGGAAAGTTGAAGTTGAGTGTTGTCGTTTGTGTGACCAAACCTTCATGTTTACATGTAAATATTATGAATATAGGAAAACAAAGACGCTTCCTGTTAGAAATATTGTTTGATTGCAGGATGTAAAGGTATACGTCTGTTCAGAAGCAGTAACACTCCACTTCCTTCTCCTAATTACTGATCCGTTAATGACTGTTAGCGACTAAATTACTCTCTTAACTAATTTGGCCTCTTCAGTTTTCAGACTAATCTGCTGATAGCTGCAATTTCTACCGTCCTTTTATGAGGCCTTATTTCATGTTTAAGTCGAGATGTCTTCTTGATGTGGCCATTTATAGCCTGAACAGCTTCCAGCTCTTTTTTTTTTTTGCACTCAAGCATGTGTTAGAGCTGAATCAGTGCCAGATCTGCAGCAGCTTTATTCCCTGGTCTGAATCCTACTTAACCCAGTGGCTTCCACACAGCACCACATATGCTCCAGATCACAGAGACGTTCCAGTCTCACACATTCATGTATCATTAGGTAATGAGTGTGATGCACTAACAACAATACAGTTTAAATAGTTGAGCATTTCTATGATATATTTGTGTTTAATATTCATCTTTTAAACAAGCAGGAAACTTTACTGTTGAAAATGAATCCCCGACAAATAGTTTTATTGGCCACGTTTACATGAGAGCTTTAATTCTCCTTTAATTCAGAATAAACATGGACCTTGTAAACACCTAATTAATGGTCATTCCAAGTGGCCTAATTCCAAATATAACTTAAATCCAAAGTGGGTGGATGGTTCATTTTGATTTTAATTCCAAATTTGTTCATTGCTTGATCTTGTATATGTTCATTCTGCTTTAAATTAATTCTGGTCGTTTTGCCCATGTGCTTTCCCTTGTCCTGTAACAATGACACACATATTCTGCAATGGCGAGCATATAATCCAAGATGGCCGCCCGTTGGACTGGAGCTGAGACTATTTATTCAATAAGAGCCTTAGAACACGTCAAACTCCAAACTGGGGGCCAAATCTGGCCTTTTAGATCATCCAATTCAACTCACAGGAAGAAGTAAAAATGACAAAGGAAACATGAATCACTCGTAAATTACCGAATATTTAAATTGTAGATATTTTTTTGTCTCTCCAAATACACAAATTGAATAAAATTACACAATGTTTGCTGGGGCTTTTGTGCCTTTAACAGGCCACTGCAGTCTGGTTTTATTGCAAATTGTGGAAATAACTCCAAATTGTTCTGAAAGGGCACATCAGTGTTAAAATCGTGCTTTATTTCAAACTAATCTCTGGCCCACTTGGCTCAAACTGCACTGGATTTGGCTCCTGAGCTAAAATGAATTTGACATCCCTGCTTTAGAAGACATAGATATGATAAATTGAGTGGATTGACGGAAGCATACACATGCGGACGTTTACAGACATTACACACACACAGACATTAGCAAACGAAACATGAAGCTCTGCACCAGGACGCAGAGCTTCACTAATGACGTGGGTCATCATAAAGTTCTTCTTCCACTCCAACATCCTGGCTCTGTTTGGTACGTCTTCTATCTCCTTCTCCATCTCAGCTGACCAAAGTCAAGCAGTAATCAAAATAAAAGCTAAAATATCACTTATAATGTGGTCTTTTATGTCAGTGGTTCTCAACCTTTCCAGCCAGTGACCCCAAAATAAAGGTCCCAGCGAGCGGGGACCCCCACTGTAGCTGAAGGTGGTTGAACACAGACATGAACATTGAAGAACAGTCATGTGGAGACAGGACCATCTATAAGGGGGAATAAAGGAGAGATTTTTGGGGTCCATCCATAAAGTCAGTAAAATGATGGTCCATTGTTCTATGAATCTGTGATAACCACATTTATTTATTCATCTGAATAATATCCAGTGTTATCCAGGGACGTTTATTATTATTAAAGTCATCTTAAAGATGGAAATCCTGGTTTTAATCACTTATAAAATGGGTTAAAAGTGACCATAAATTGTTCAAAAGGTGGTGAAAAAAACACAGAAACTGGTTAAAAGTTACAAATTAGAGTGAAAAAGTGGTAAAAAGGGTTCAAAGAGTAAATATTGGAACAATTAGTTAAAGCTGGCAAATAATATGCATGACAAATTGTGAATGTGGCATAAATAATATGGTGAGAGGTTAAAAGTGACAATAATGGATCAACACGTGACAATAGGTGGAAAAGTGGTGTTAATGGTTAATTAGAGCTGAACATGTCTGGAAAGTGGAAAAAATGTGTTTTTTCCATGAACGTAAACACATCACGTTCCCTCCCTGTTCAGCCCTTGGTGATAGTCAACAAAAATACTCAAGTCAGGAATTTGAAGCAGTTTGGTGCAACTTTCCTTTACTGTACAGTCAGAATATGATCAAAGATTTATAAACACTAATTAGTCATTATCATTTGAACCATTTAAATTACACAAGCAAACACTGGTGTGTCTTTAATGCATTGTCTTCATGTTTCCTGCATCTTTCCTCCTTCACATCTGGATCATCTCCACTAATGCAGAAAGTTGAAGGTTTGTTTTTCCCACATGTGAATATTAAAATGCAAGGCCTCGCTGCATTAATAATCAGTCATTGGTCTCATTATTTTAATTCTGCTCTACAGTATGAAGGTCTAAATGCTAATGTAACTGTGCCAAGTGTATGGTAAGCACATTCATAGTCCAACAACACACACACAGAAAAACTTTGAAAGTCACCGGCGGCACGAGAAGGATGCACATACACATTTCTTTCTCCTGACATCATTTTGTCTGTGTGTGTGTGTGCACGTGTGTGTGTGTGTGTGTGTGTGTGTGTGTGTGCAGCGCTGACCTTTCTGCAGTGGTGCACCGTATTCACTGGTTGTCAGCACACTTTTCGTCCCAGGCCATCCGTCTTTGCCACCAGTCAGTCCTTCAGCCGGTCCTCCACCGCCCCATTAACGCAAACACACACACACACACACATGCATTGGCACGTGCACTCGTAGTACACGTGCATACACTACACACACAAACACACACAGAAACAATCCTCCATTGTCCCATTAGCTCGGGATGAGGTGCTCTGCTCTGCTTTGAGCCGGGGCTCAGCTTCACTAGCCTGGGGGATCATTAAGGCCTCGCTGTGTGTGTGTGTGTGTGTGTGTGTGTGTGTGTGTGTGTGTGTGTGTGTGTGTGTGTGTGGTAGCGGACTAAAGGAGTCCAGGTGGCCTGTTGTTATTTATAACAAAGGAAACAACACAGCAGAACTGGCTGACATCAGGTCCATGTGGACCCAGGACAAGCATAGGTTGCGTGCTCGTGTGTGTGTATACGTGTGTGCTCGTGTGCATGTGTGTGTGTGTGTGTGTGTGCATGTCGAGGCATTTTTCATCATTCCTTTATTTTTCCTGAGTGAAGGGGATCTCTGAAGGACACTTTAAAGCATGTGCCCACTATAAACCCAGACGGTCTACCAGGACCACCGGACCAGATGTTGGCTCTGAAGCAACGCAGAGATTGATTGGTTTAATTGCTACTCGTTGCTCTCTTGTGTCTGAATACATAATGTCAACTTTTAGAGGATGTTTGCTCTCTCTGTTCACTATTTTGTCCTGAGGCTGAAGAATGTGCTTTGTTTTCTGATCAATGAGGGCTGTGTGTGTTTGTGTCCATGCAGATATTTATTATGTTCTGTTATTAAAAGTCATTTACACATTGTTTTACATTTTCAACCCACTTCTCCAAGTGCCAAGAACGTACTTTCAGCGTTCCGGTACACTCATCAGCACGTCTATTTTAATCCTTCAAATAGTTGTTCCACCGCTTATCAGAGCACATCAGTAATAACAGTGAAGACATACAGTAGGTACCAAATTAGTCCGGGGTCCGCGCGCATGCACAAAACGCCTATTTTACTATTTAAAAGGTTGAAACACTGATTTGTAAAAATAATTAGAAGTTTGTGCTTTGAGTGAATTCCGATCTATTGGTGTTGATCTTATTTTCCGTTTGGTTTTTGATTGTCAGTGATTGTGTGTTGTGTTTTTTTGATTTTTATTTTTTTAATTGACAATTAAAAACACCACAAAACAGTCACAAATTTAAATGTGTACTATTAAAATACGTAATTAACGTCGGTTTTCATTCAAATATCACGTCCCAACAACTCTGTTGTAAAGATTGCGAGTGAAGGAAGTGACGTAGGGTTTGAGTGAGAGTCACTTCCTTTTATAATGTATTATAAAAAGCAAAGGAAATGTAACTGTGTTCTCATTTGGATTATTTAAAATATATACATAAAAAAAACCTGCTCAATTTGATCATAAGTATATGTATTTGAGCCAAGTGAGTCCCTTTCCTTTTGGGTCTGGGGGATCATGCTGCACGGGCAGAGGAAGGGCGTCTATCGGGTGGAGGTTGTGCTCATTAACCTTAACAGCACTGACTCTGTCTGGCTCCATCCAGCTGCCCTGTATCTCATATACAAAATATTAAAGATCTTTTGTTGTATACATGGTCTGCTAACTGCTGGAGAGGTGAAGTTAAACAAACATTGTTGTTGAAACCTAATGGGGAAAAATTGAGTTCGCAGCAGGGATTCAAACGAGCGATCTTTGTATCAAGAGGTGAGTTCGTTTAGTGTTGAGCTATACATGGACGCGAAAATTGACCTTTTATTTAAAAGTAACTCATGCAAAAGCGAGTAGCGGCACCTTTTTTGTGCCACTTAAAGCACTGGTCTAATGCTGCGTTCATTCCGGATGTGTCACGAAATGTCCGTACGTCCAGATTACATACAAAGTCAATGGATAGATGCGTCCCAGATGCAAAATCTTTCCTGTGTGGTAGTGCGGTGCGATCCACACGTCAAGTGCGTTGGCTGTGCGAGCGTGCTCCCGAGTTTACGCATATCCGCACATTCGCAAGAGTTGAAAATATTGAACTCCTGCAACTGTTTCGCATGACGAAAGCCAATCAGAGTCTTTGTTGACGATGACGTCAGGTCGTCAACACGGACACCGGTCTGTTCACCCATTCAACCATGGAGTAGAAGCTGTGTGTGACCACCTGAAGCTGTAGGACACGCCCTTTATCACCAGGACTAGGAAGGATTAGGTGTGGAGGAGAATCAGTGAGGAGGCGGTAGTAGCAGGTAAAAGTTATCTCTGTAGCACTGAGCTAGCATAGCATTAGCTGCTAATCACAAGGGCTTTTTTCACTGGTGGTTTATGTTTATGAGAGGAGAAAAAGAAGCGGAGCTCCTCGTATGATGAAAATGGGGACATTTTTTAACAGACCCTGCGGTACGTTTCATACGGCAGATGCATTTGGTGCCACATTCGGTCACATTAAATCATCTGTAAAATACACTAATAAACAAATATCTACAGTATCATCTAATTTAGTTCATATTATTTCTATTTGCTACCTTGTTCGGCTTCCTAATCAATGAATTATAGGTTTTAACATTTTTGTGGTATACTTCTTTATTTATTTATTAAATGATAAAATGTGGGAAAGCTTGATATGAAACATATTTTAATAATTTTTAACTACATACGTGTAGAACTGTACATAGAACTGTAACATGGTTCACCAGTTTAGCGTTAAATTATAATTGACAATTTCCATGCCAGTTACAAATACAAAGTGAATTACCTATACATTAGTTTTCTGTATGATTTCAACATTTTCACAGTCAAAATCGCTTAATTTAGGCATTTCCTGTTTGAATCCCCAAACGTCAACAGAAGATTATTCATGATTTTCATTTTTATTTATCAAACGAGAGAAAAAAACATTTACATTTTGTTGAATTTTTTTTTTTTGATACAATGTAAATACTTGTTTTTTCTTGCTATTGTGTTGTTTAAACATATGGAATGTTTCAAAACAACTAAATGTTCAGTAATGAAGTGTAATCAGAATCAGATGTTTTGTTTTTTTAATAACATTCAAAATTGCACCATTTTTTTGCAAGAACATACAATCTTTTTTCAATTGCAGAATAAAAATGAATAAAAGTCAAAATGAAATAAATGCTTGCTATTTAAAAATGTACTCACATAAAATTATATATACATATAAATATATGTATAAAGTAATGCATTTAAGTTTCTACAGGGTTCATATATGTGTGCATCGTGAACCTCACCCCACCAGATACATTTAAGTCTAAAGTCTGTGTTAAACTTTGGATCAAACTATGGACGATGAAACCTCTTCATCGTTGATGTGTGAGATCAGCAAACGAGAGGTGATTGTCAAGGCCAAAAGCATCGGACCGACACGCGCCGTAAGTTAGCCTGCGCTGCTACTGCGCCGCCCCCCAACATCCGTCACTCTGGGAATGGAAAGAGGGAGTGAAAAATAGAGCAATGGAAAGAGAAGGTACGCAGCAGACAATTAATTGTGTGACTGCTTGGCAGAGAGAGAGAGAGAGAGAGAGAGAGAGAGAGAGAGAGAGAGGGGTAACGGTAGAATAATAAAGTGCCCCTCATGGGCATTAATCTCCCTCACACTGCAGGCGTGTCAGTGGAGGCTAGCTGGTGACTAATGCCACATTTTGCATACAGTGGCCACGGACAAGAGGTTTTCTCACCCGCGGCTTCACATGAAGGATTTAACTGCTGCTGTAGCTGGGAGACAGGGAGGAGGGTTCGCGGGATGAACAGGAGCTACAGGAGATACAGGAGATATTCTGCTTCCATTTAAACTGAGACAGACTCCTCCCCCAAAACAAAAAAGGGCCATTCATACATTTCTTTACAACATTTGGGAAGTTGTCACAGATGTAAACAGACTCTTGCTCTAATGAATTTACCTCCAAAAAATAAACGACATTTAGGACAAAATCCAGAAGATCTACCAGCTTGTTTCTGCATTTCCTGTTAACGTATTGCCTCACTGTATGGTCTAATACCATCGCTGACAATATCAGAAAAGTACAAGTTATACAAAATCAAGCAGCACAATGAGAACTTCATTGTGACCATTACACCAGCACTAAATGAATGCATCAGGAACTAAACTGGTTATTGGTACAGGATAGACTTCTATATTTATTATTTTGTTTGTTCAGAAAAGTTTCTGTCACTAAAACTCCTCAGACACTCTAACAAAATATCATGTTCAGCTTGGACATACATAATTATGCAACCAGACACGCTTCTGCAAATAAATGTATCTTATCGCGACAAATCACATGAAAAGAACATTTTCTCACAGGGGGATGTACAGTATGAATGGATTCTACTGCCCAAGCAAATAGTTCTGATGGAAAACCACTTTAGAATCTAAATTATTTTAAAATACTTTATTCTGTTGAATAAATCACTCCATAAAAACTTAGTAGGTTAGACTTTAATTTAAAGCTGTTCCAGAGTAAAGTCTGTACCTTTGTGATTTATTTATGTTTTTATAATGCCTAAGATAATTTGATTATTATGTGTTTAATGGGATTGTAACATCTTGCCTGTTTAGAAAAACCAGGCCATATGTTTATATTACTGGTACATTACATGATAATAATGTTGAAAGCTGTTGTGCTCGTTATGTATTTTAAAGTTCAGGTTTTTGTTTAACTTTCTGTAATTATATATTTTGTAATTTTCTACAAACCCCAGGAAGAAAAGCAGCAGCTTTCACTGTAAATAAATAAACAATAAACAAACGTCCTATAGAGACGTTTTCCTGTAATCGCTAATCAATATTAGTTTTTAGATTCTAACGAGTGGTTCCTAAGCTTTCTAATGGTGGAAATCAAATAAATATTTAAAATGTTCTGACCATTTGAATGTTAAAAGTCTCCAGAGGAGTTTATTTTGAAATGAAGGAATGTATCATGCATTTCAAGTACTGCTCAAATGATCCCCATAATTTTCCTCCAAAAAAAATGACATTTAGGATCATTTCAGAGAATCTAGAAGATCTACCAGCTCAGTGCTACATTAGCTTTTAACCTTTGACCTCCTACATACATGTTTTCCTACAATTGCTGCTCATTATTAGTTATTCATAAAGTATTAACACACATTAGAAAAGCATAAAAAAGTTGTCCAGGGGGTGTTTTGAGTTATTTATAGATTCTAATGATGCATTCGCACCAAACGCGTCGAAAGAGTCAAAAGTGTCAGGTGTACATTCACGATATATAGTGGACGCACTTCTAGGAGCGTCGGACGTCCCGCTGCGCGTCCCACGTCTCCTGTGCGGCTCGTTTTGAATCTTTTTGTGCGGTACACACTTTTGACCAGCATCCAGTGCCTCCAACATGGCCGACGCTGGAGCTTAGATTGTTGAAGTTTTGGGGCATATCGTGGCGCGTCGACCAATCAGGAGCGTTCCCCAGAATAATGCAGGGAAAAAAACACTAACCGTAGACAGATGGACAGGCTCTTCTGCTGGAATAGAGCGCCTGTAGTTGGTGTCTTGGTAGGAGATGTGAGCGCTGATGTGGGTCAACAGGTCGTTAAACTGGGCACAGGAGAGACACAGGAATTAGTGCTTGATAGCAACTCTCATCCGAGCGCAGCTCTGGTGAATCCAGAAACGGCGCCGAGGCACAAAAAAGCCAAACCAAGGAACTCCAAACTTTATTCTCCATTCACCCACACATCTCTATTGCCCTCTGACATCACAGCGCACACACTGAGTCACACCTAAATACATCCGACCTGAAACACCGCCTTCTCATCACAATAATGTTTCACCACTTCACAGTCACTGGGTGAATTATGAACCTAACTGATCACCACAATATCATCCACTGTATGAACACCACCGGCAACAGAGAAGCCCCTCCCCTTGACGCGCGTCCCAAGCATCGTCCAACAACGCGCATGACGATTGTGACGCGTTTAGTGTGAACGTACCATTAAGTGTCATTTTTAAGCTTTCTAATGATGTCACACACTTGAATGCTATTTGAATGCTGGAAGTAGTAGTTTAACACAGAAGGATTCCTGAGTGCGTCCTAACCCAGACCTTCCCCATAACAAGCCACACTATAGAACTCACTCACACGTGCTGTCCTTTACAGGTGAAAAAGTCAAAAGTGTCACATATTGTGCAGCTGTTTGTTAATAAAAGAGTGTGTGTGGAATTTTGCACCAGCAAATTTAACCCAGAATTACCTTTTTGGTCAGACTTTATTTGAAATAAAATGATCGAGATTTTTGTATCGTATGTCACCATTTTGAAAAAAAGAATATTGAAATATCGGCCTAACAGATTCTAATCACATCATTGTATTTATTAAGTGGTTGACAAGTGGCTTTTTAGATTTATTTTCCACCTGTCTTAAAATATAAGAGATACTGGAGCTTGGTTGGGTACATAATACATGAAATAGTTAGGATTAATAAAAAGCTGGACAAAGAAACTGTTATGTTCTGTTTAGTTTGGTTGTTCTGTGTCTTTGTTTATTTTGAGTCTGGTCTGTGTTTCAGGTGTTCCTGCTCGTGGCTCCACCCCCAGTGATGTCTGTGTGCTTGGTTGGTGATTGATTAGCTCCCTCGTGTTTCCACCCAGGTGTGGCCCATTCCCAATCAGGCCTCCTCCACTATTTAGCTGAGTGTTTGGACACAGTATGGCTGTGGGATCATTGTATGTTGTCTCTCCTCCTCGTGTCCTGCTGTGTTTTGTTCCCTGTGCCTCGTTGGATTTAAGTTACTTTTGTTTGGTAAATAAACATGGACTGGTTCCAAGAACGCTATTCCTGCATCCTGCCTCCATCTTTCCCTGCATTTGGGTCCACACCAACAGCTCACTGTGACAGAAACTAAATACAGAAGATAAATATTACCCAAAGGAAACGCTTTAACTAAATGTTTCTATAGAGTTCTAAAGTTATTGTCCTTTTTAAAACATCAGTGCTCGATATGTTGCCTGCACTGGCTTTGTGCAGTTGTATTTACAGTGTTGGCCATCGATCATGCTGATCGGTGTTTGATTTATCAGCCTGGCTGTGAGTAATGTAAGGCTGTCGTTTGGCTGAAGTAAGATGGAAAATAATGAGGTGAGGGGTTTTTATTTTATTTTTAATAAGTCTGTGATAAAGCAGCAGGTTTGGATGAAATCACATGTGGGTCATTTTATGTGATTTCAACAAATGTTCCTCACACTGTGTTCTCCAATAATTCAGAAATGTTACCAATTGTTCTGTGAATATTCAATAGACACATTGTAAATATTTAGATTGATTGGATGAATACTTTTTTTTTTTCATATACCAATATCTCAGGAATTCCAATACATAGGAAAGTTTTTTTTTTTTTTTTTTCCACTATATTCACTGGTCCATAACTGCATGTGGGAATGTAAGAAAAAATCTGATCTGTTTTTATTTATATTTATTCAACTGTTACTCTTTCTTGGGATTTATAACAATTTTTCTTTACGTAACTTCATTTTTAATTTGGACCACAACATTGGGTTATTTCACCACTGACGATTTAAATCACTAAAGAACAATGGGTAAAAAAATTCAGCTTTCTTTAGACCGAAGTGTGAGGGATGACCTGATAATATGTTGAAATGACATGGGATGACCCGTGTATGTATGTCAATGTTTAAATTCCTCCATCATCCACACTAACTCTGTGTCTTTAGAATAAAAGAGAGATTTAGTCTAGACCAGGGGGTATTTCATCAAAGTGTTCTTAGTAGAACCAGGCTTATGGTTTAAACCTGGTTTAGCTAAGCCGTCTGTGACCATACTGGCTTTCACCATTTCATCAAACTCTTCTCAGCTTGAATTTCCCCAGCTGAGCCAATCAGCTGACAGTGTTTAGCTTAAGTGAACGTCCTCATAAGACCAACAAGATCGATCACAGATTTAATGATTAGAGAGTGACGACGCATGCGCCGCAGCTTTTACGATGAACGAGAAGCCGATAGGAACTAATGCTGAGACCAACAGGATGTGATGTCATCTGTTACTGAGCAGTGAGAATAAATGACAAAGTTAAAAAAAAAAAAAGGACAGACTGTGGTTTGAACATTTTAAGTTGTAGTAAAGGGTTAAATAAAGTGTTTCTTAGTCCATTTATCATAGCAAACGATGTGATCATGTGATTACACACTGATCAGTGATCACACACTGACTGTGTGCGTTTGATAAGTTTTTTAAACACCTGCAGCGTTTAATAAAAGAGATGATGTAACTCACAATTAAATAATATGTAATTTATGAGACTTGTGAGTGTTTGATGAATAGTTTGTTGAACTAAATGTACAGCGGGAGCAGCAGCGGTGCTGTTGGATGCTGTTGGATGTCACATCCAACACTGTAGACGCTGCAGGTGCAGGTAAACTGTGCACGGTACGTGCACCTCCCTTTTTATGTCGTTACAACGTCGTTAACGTTACTGAACGTTAAATGTGGTGCGTTACATGCAGAGATTATGATTGGCTAAGGCAGCGTCATGTTTCATGGTAGCCAATCAGAGCCAGTGTTTTTACACATGTGCCAGCACACACACACACGCACATGCACACACACTGCAGATTTGATGAATCAGCAGAGATGGTGAGTCTGATGAAAAGTTGTCATTTTTAAGGTGACGATACAAACACTACTTTATATTAATTGTGGTCAAAGACAAGAACGTACATGTGAAGTGTTCATTATATCCAGGAGTGAAGACTTTGTCCACATCTGTTGTAAGTAACTCATATTTAATGAAGCGCCTCACAACAACACACGCATCTAAAAAATCTGAATTCTTTGACAAATAGCAACTTTTTTTTTTTTTTAACTGTAACGCATTAATTTAATTTCCTTGTTAATGAGTTACTTTTATTATAGAGTAATTCAGTTACTAACTCAGTTACTTTTTGGATCAAGTAGTGAGTAACTATAACTAATTACTTTTTTAAAGTAACGTTCCCAACACTGGTCACCATATATAAATATCTGGGTGTCCACCTGGACCACAAGCTAGACTGGTCAGTGCATGCTAATGCTAATGCTAATGGCGGCTACAGGAAGCAGTAGTCGTCAGTGCTGTGGTTTTTGCTGGTGTGTGCTGGGGGACAGTGTAATGACCAGTGAGGAGAACTGACAGGACAAGCTGGTCTGTAAGTGTGTGTCAGTGATGGAGAGGGGTGTGTGTTCTGTTGGAGAACTGGTGGAGAGTAGGATGATGAGCTTCCTCAGTATCAACCCCTACACAACACGGTGGTCACACAGAAAAGCCCCCACAGTGACAGAATCATTTTCCACCAACAGCACTATAAGAGCAATATATTGATATTGATATATGAAATATTGTAGTTTCCTTTATCGCCAAAATAGAAAACTTGATACATCTTGAATCTCGATATATCGCCCAGCCCTAATTCCTAAATTATAAAACAACCTAAATAAAAACATAAATGTGTATATGAAGCACGTGTTTATTTAATATACTTACAGTTTATATACAAGTCAACACGTTGTATATTTACTGTTAATTTCACGTTGCTTGTCTTTAAGTTAAACATTAACATTTTATTTTATTATATATTTTCTTATAATTTCTCATGCTCACTCATGTGGTTCTCTGGTATTCACTAATGACTTATTAGACACATTTATTACAGACTTTACATTATTTAACACTTTATAAACAGTGTATATTTGTGGAGCTTGTGATTGGATGATTTTTCATGGTGACTTACGTGTTTCTTCTGCTGTGGTAGACGTTAAAATATCAGTTATTAATCTAACAGAACGTGTAACTGTGTCACATCCTGATGGTCTTTATGAAGATAAACTCTATGTTATATTTTAAAAGGTATTTACACCAGTTCTTTGTTTTTTTTCCAGTTATTTCCGGGTTTGTTGCCGATGTCAGCACTAATCTCGCGAGAACTGTCACTCAGGCCATTTCAGGTGTTAGTTCTCACGAGGCTAGTGACGGCGTTCAGTTTAGTGAGGCATCTTTTAATTATTATTACATTAAAATACGGGATATTTACGGGAAAATACTAATAGGGGAAGATGGCGGGAAAGAGGGGTAAAATACGGGAGTTTCCCAGGCAAAACGGGATACTTGACAGGTGTGATAGAAGCTCTTATGGCTGAATGTGCACGTCTGTGATGACGCTGCTGGGCCTCAATAGAACCAGAATATCAGCACAAGTTTGTGTCAAACGTACGTGTCCTGATGACATTCCATTCGTCTATATCTGGACGGACTGTGACTGAAGGGATGCTGTTGTATTTAAATAAACACGTTTGTGTTTCCTCTTCATCCAGTTTGATTTGCTTCAATAAATTGTTTGATTTGATGAAATCTCATTTGCATTTTTCTAATTGAATGTCCTACTCCTTTGTTAAGTAATGCATGTACTTTACATTCCTATGAATGTATCAAAATAAAAAACACACACACCCAATAGTATATACTGTACTACAGCAGGGCAGGTTATGTTTCTATCTTGGGGCAAAAAAATAACAAATGCTGATGTTTGAAACTCAGAATATGTGGATGTGAACAGCAATTAAATTATCTGAAAAAAATAAATAAATGTGTGCTGACAAGTAGGCATTAAACAATGAACAAAGTCTTTGTAGAATAAATAACTTTATTATTTTTTGTAGAATACTGACTAACTAAACAAGGTTCTCTACATAATATCACACACAAAAAGAATATTTAGCTTATATTACTATTTTCACAATGTACATTCAATATATACTCTACACTAGTTTTATATATACAGTTTATTCACATCAAAAAATATTTACATACATACACATAAATGTATATGACATGTACATAATAATAATATTAAACTATTTTATATTTACAACACAAATTTCATCAATAAAATTTAGAATTGCAGTATACAAATGTTCATCATGTTTGTATGGTAAAACTACTGTACAATAAAAAGTGTGCAATGCTTTTTTATTAGGAACGTGCCTCATTTCACCAAGACAAATTCCTCGTGTGTATTCATTCATACATTCTTGGTCAATAAAGTTGATTCTGATTCTGATTTTCCCAGGATTAGAAAACAAGAATATTAGTTCTTATTAATAGATTAATTTATTCATAAACAAATATGAATTCATGTAAATGGTGAATCAGGATGGACCAACAGATAATATTGTTCATGTTGATGTTTGCATAGAATGAGTAAATCTTACTGTATTTGTTCTGAGATGAAGACGAGCTGAGCTACAGATGAAACATTGGCTCCAAATACACGTAAACAACTCTGAAATGAGGAAGAAACGTTGATACCTCATAGTTCATTAATATTATTATTACATGGCCATTGTGTAACAACAAGGGAAGTTCTACGTTAAACGTTATTTTACCTCATATTTTTAGCTACCCCGCTAACTCTTTTATTTTAGCCCCAGCCCTATCCCTAACCCTAACCCAGGAAATACCTTAAAATGTTTTTTTTTTTTTTTGCATTTTTGAAGGTGGAACTTGCCATGTTAATTATGTAAAAATGAAAAAAAAATAAATAAATAAATTGTCAAAAGTGGAATTCAAACCCATGGCAGCGAAAGAAGAATCCTTGAGTCAGGGGCCTTAGACCACTCAGCCATCCTGACACATAAAAATAGTCCTGGGGGCTATGGCTACGTTTAACGTATATACTGTATATATATACTGTGTATATATATATATATATATATATATATATATATATGTATACACATACACACTTATGGACCAGTTTTTCACTTTCAGGAAAATTAAAGCATTATTATGGTTTCCTAGCTTACCAGCTGCTAACTGGCTAGCCTGCACTATGTTAGAAGTAACGTTCATAATAATGATGAGGGAGTATTTTAACAAGCGTATCATAGTAAGCTAACAACAGCTCTGCAGGCTTTCCCCTGAATCTCTTCAGACACCCACAGTACCAGGAAACAATGTTCTCCTCCTCTGACCACTGCTGTGTTTTGTTCAACTCACTTTTGAGTCACTTTGAAATGTTTTTTTTTTTTTTTTTTTGTCGGATGTGGGCTAACGCTAACAGCTGCTCGCAAGCTTATAAAATGGCTGCTTTTCGTTTTTTGTCGGACCATCGATAACTCCGCCTAGCACTTGCCCATTTTAGAGCTGAGCTCAGCGTAGCTCTCATTTTTAGCTCTGAGAGCTGGAGCTATGTTGGATGGAAAAAGAAAGAATTGGAGCTAAAGCACACGCTAGCTCCAAGTTAGCTTCAGCTCCTGCCCGGTGGAAAAGCCCTATGAGAGGTTCAGGAGTTCTTTTATCCCGGCTGCAATAAGACTGTACAATGGGCCTGCTAATGTGCACTTTTATTACAATCTTTTTAAGAACTTTTTAACCTTTTATTTATTTATGGCATACTGTACGCTACTGGGCACTTGAATTTCCCTTTCTGGGGAGGAAGTATCCATCTATCTATCTATCGAGATTTTTTTTTTATAAATCCTGCGTGCCACAAATTAGACGATTTAGACAATGTTAGCGTCTGAGCTACATGAAGTTTTTTGTTTCTGTGTTTTCTCTTTGTTTTGCTAAGGTGAATGGTAGAAAAGCAATATCCTCCTGGCCTTTTAATCATGGGATGACCCGTGTCAGTGTGTGTGTGTGTGTCTGAACTGTAACCCTATTGATCAAAGCCAGCGCTGCTGATAGGATAGAGGGACAAGGCTAGTAGTAGTCGCGGACGCTCCGACTCCTCGGCTCCCCTCCACAGCTCGGCCCGGCGCGGGGCCATTTGTCAAAGTTTTATCTGATTCCAGAGGTATTGGATCTATCAGTCATCGTGTATGAGAGAGGAGATTGACCTCCTCTGTGGGCATTTTTCAAAATTAGACCCAGCTGATATTTAAGCATCAATGGCTGCCATCACTGTTATAAAAGAAAAACAAACCCAAACGTTGTGTAGCCCAGGCCAATTAAAACCACTAACTTGATTGTTTGTTGTGGTCTGAGATGCTAGAGGTTTTCTAAGAGTCCCTGATGTTTAAGTGGATTCTTCCCTCTCCTCCTGGGATCTTAGATTACCTTCCAGACTGACAAAGCACCTGCCAGACATTCATCAACGATCCCATCCATCTGTCCATCAGGTCGGCGCTCCGCTCGCTCCTCAACAGGTGACGCCTCGTGGCCCGGGCCGGCTGTTTGATAATGAATGAGAGGAACACATCACACACCCTGTCGCCCAGTGTTAAGGCTCATATGAATCCCACTTAAACACAAAACATGCATCTCATACATTGCCCCCTCCTCTACCTCCAATCCCTTCCTCTTCCTCACTTTCAACGTCTTTCAGCACCTGGGCTCATAATCATTTATCATCCCCAGAAAAGGGAAGGTCAAGTTCACAGCCTCGTATCATCGTTTTCATCTCATCACGATGAAGGAAATAAAAAACTCAACTAAACGTGAGGTTGTTTTATTTGTTTTTGACGCTGCAGTTGTTGAGTTACCAAGCAACCCTGGATGACATGGCAACTACATTACTTAGACTGCGTTAATTAGTAACCATTTTACCCAGAATGTTTTAAACCACTAAGGAAACACTGCTCATTAAAGGCAAAGCATGGTACGTCATTGATGACTGAAAATAAAGAAAATGTTCTTTTAGAAAACACCATCAGCTTTAATCAGCTCATGTACAAGAAAAGGTGAGGTTTGTGTTGTATGTCTAAACTTTCAGAATTCACTCTCAGAATAAAGCTGCAGTATGTACATTTAGGCATCATTTGGTCACAAATCGATAATCATGTTTGAGCATATTGTAATCAAAGTGTTCTGATTGGACAGTGTAAATAACGTTTTTAAATCCAGGGGCGTGACGCTGGATGTCAGCCAATCAGAGATCTTTCTAAAAACACGTGTGCTCCATTAGCTGTTATGGGCGTTAATATTGGCTGCTCGACTGAAGTTAGACGCGTTCATGATACATCGGTAGTAAAATTGTAATGGTGTAAGTTCTGGTAAAAGTCTCCATCATGGCGTTAGACATAACGGTTACATGGCAAATCCAGCCGAAAAAGGCAGACCGAGGTGGAGAAGCAACAGAATAATGTCACAAACATACAGAGGAGGAACAGACCGCTTTGTGTCCTTGTGGATCCCTGTGATGGAGGGACCGCCCCACACACACACTGGCATCAGAGGGACAGTGAGAACAGACGGGATAAATCACATGTACACCTAAGAGAAGCTTATCCAAGGTGAATTAATTTTACAGTCTGGATGCAGAGTGATGGTTATCACTCAGCTCTTAGCAGCAGCTGGGATCAAAGCCCTCAGTGTGAGCTGTGTAGGGGGGACGAGCAGCTGTTCAGGACAGTGACTACAGAGATTCATGTCAGAGTCTCTGAAATACCAGAAAAATCTCCAATAACACAAGACAAAGTCCAAATATATGTCACTACGTCCATAATAGGAAAAAAGTAGCAAAGAGTGTTCAGAAAATATACCGGTAAGGGAGGTTCAGTTTCGGTTTCAGTTTCAAAATGGAGCGGAGCGACATACTGCAGCTTTAAGGGTATCGATCATAAAGGATTTGTGTTGTCTAATTTTGTACATTTATTTCTCATTTTGTGTGTTTTTGTTGGTGTTTGACATATCTTTAGTGTCATTTTGTAAAATATTCTCTAATTCTGTGTTTATGGAGTAACTTTATGTTTTAGAATTGTCTTTAAAACTGTAACTTGCTTTGTGTGATGCTTCCTTTCTTAATGAAGACACTCTTAAAGGAGATTAGTAATCTAATATGTCCCTATAGTATAATAAATGTTATAACAGTAATAGAAATGGTGTATTTCTTTAGTGAAAGTTATTGTGTTCTTGTTTTCAAATAATTTTGTAAAAATGTCTGTAATATTATGTGAGTCAATTTGTGTATTTTCGTTATGTCATTTTTTGGGAGCAATTTGTGTGTTTTTGGAGAAAACTTGTGTATTTTGCAGAATAATTGTGTATTCTTGTTGTTGTTATGTCTTTTTGCTGTTTTGTGTGTTTTTGGAGTCGTCTGCATTTGATCTGTGTATGAGATCAAAGGCCGCCAGTTGCTCGTGTCTGTTACAGATGATCGTGTCTTCTTTGGTTTCTCAACCACAGCTGTACTTTTACACTAAGATGATTGATACAAGCTCTTCTTTAGATCTGTCGCTACAAAGGAACGATTAGATTGTTCACTGCGAGCATGAACAACTTCCTAATAAACATCACTTTTTATTTATGATTATCAGTGATGGTGTGGTAGGCAAATCTTTTAGCATTGTTGGTAAGACCAGGGGTATGTTTGTGTCCAGAACAGTCCGCTACTTTATCAGTGACACCATGGAGAAGCTGTTATTAAGTCAGTGATGCTCAACATGTGGATATTTATGTCTTCATTTTAAATATTAGTCCCCCAGAAAACCTTAAAAGGGAGAAACTTTTTAACCTTTAACCTTATATTTCCTTTGTCCCATTTAGCAACTTCCTTTGTCCCATTTTTGACAATTTTTTTAGACTTTTTCCAATAAATATCCTTTGTTTCCTAGTTTTTGTCCGAGTTCTTTTTGACACAATTTTCGTCCTTTCTTAAATTTTTTTTAGCCACTTTTCATCCAAATAAGTGGACTCACCCCCTCCTCCTCCTTTGCTCTTGCGCCCGCCATCCTGTTGGGTTGGGTGTGGGGGGCTCCCGTTGGTCTGGGGCACTGGTGGGGGGGCTGTGGCTCCCGCCTGGGGGGCGGGCGGTGCCGTGCCGGGTGGGTTGGCTGGGGGGTGGTCACGTTGGGGGGCCTGGGGTGGTGGGGTCCTTGGCTCCGGTCCGGGGGGATCCGGGGTGGGGGTAGCTTTGGGGGTGGCTGCTGCCCGGGGTCGGCGATTGCCTCCTGGGTCGCTGGGTGGCGGGGTGTGGCTGTGGGTTGCTCCGTCGGCCCTTGCGGGTCCTCGGCTTGGCTCCCTAGGGCGCGCCCTTGCCAGGGATGTCGCTTGCGCGACGAGCCAGGCGGGGCCCCCTCCGGGGCTTTTGTTTGGCCGCAATGGTTGGGGTGTGGCCGTTACGGCTAGGGGTGTGGGGTGGGGGGTGCTATGGGGCCTCCCCGGGGGTCGTGTTGGGTGGGTGTGCGGGGGCGCGGCGCGTGGCTCTTGGCCTGGTGGATCCGCGTCGGGATTGGCTGGTCTGCTGGCTGGGTGCACCGGGCGCCGTGGGCGCCATTCCGGGGCGGGGGCGTCCCGGGGGTGGGTCCGTGGTCTGGGTGTCCGGGGGCGTGCTCTCCTGTAATCTGCCCGGGGACCGGCCGCGGCGCGTGGCGGCGCTGCGCAGCCTTGGGCGGGGCGGGGCTGGTGGCCTGGGGCCCGCTGTCGTCCGGGGTGTGCTGGCGTCGGGGGGGTGTCTCGTGCCGGTGCGTGGGTCGTCGGGGGTCGCCTCCGTGGGGGGGGGGGGGGGGCTCTACTGGCGCCATTGGTGTGGGATGGCGGTACCGGGCTGGGGGTGCTTCGGTACTCGGGCTTGCCGGTCCGTGGCTGGCGGGGTGGCCCTGCTTGGCGGTAGATGGTGCCCTCTTTCGTCGGGGGGGCCGTGGATATGTGGATATTTATGTCTTCATTTTAAATATTAGTCCCCCAGAAAACCTTAAAAGGGAGAAACTTTTTAACCTTTAACCTTATATTTCCTTTGTCCCATTTAGCAACTTCCTTTGTCCCATTTTTGACAATTTTTTTAGACTTTTTCCAATAAATATCCTTTGTTTCCTAGTTTTTGTCCGAGTTCTTTTTGACACAATTTTCGTCCTTTCTTAAATTTTTTTTAGCCACTTTTCATCCAAATAAGTGGACTCACCCCCTCCTCCTCCTTTGCTCTTGCGCCCGCCATCCTGTTGGGTTGGGTGTGGGGGGCTCCCGTTGGTCTGGGGCACTGGTGGGGGGGCTGTGGCTCCCGCCTGGGGGGCGGGCGGTGCCGTGCCGGGTGGGTTGGCTGGGGGGTGGTCACGTTGGGGGGCCTGGGGTGGTGGGGTCCTTGGCTCCGGTCCGGGGGGATCCGGGGTGGGGGTAGCTTTGGGGGTGGCTGCTGCCCGGGGTCGGCGATTGCCTCCTGGGTCGCTGGGTGGCGGGGTGTGGCTGTGGGTTGCTCCGTCGGCCCTTGCGGGTCCTCGGCTTGGCTCCCTAGGGCGCGCCCTTGCCAGGGATGTCGCTTGCGCGACGAGCCAGGCGGGGCCCCCTCCGGGGCTTTTGTTTGGCCGCAATGGTTGGGGTGTGGCCGTTACGGCTAGGGGTGTGGGGTGGGGGGTGCTATGGGGCCTCCCCGGGGGTCGTGTTGGGTGGGTGTGCGGGGGCGCGGCGCGTGGCTCTTGGCCTGGTGGATCCGCGTCGGGATTGGCTGGTCTGCTGGCTGGGTGCACCGGGCGCCGTGGGCGCCATTCCGGGGCGGGGGCGTCCCGGGGGTGGGTCCGTGGTCTGGGTGTCCGGGGGCGTGCTCTCCTGTAATCTGCCCGGGGACCGGCCGCGGTGCTGCGCAGCCTTGGGCGGGGCGGGGCTGGTGGCCTGGGGCCCGCTGTCGTCCGGGGTGTGCTGGCGTCGGGGGGGTGTCTCGTGCCGGTGCGTGGGTCGTCGGGGGTCACCTCCGTGGGGGGGGGGGGGGGGGGCTCTACTGGCGCCATTGGTGTGGGATGGCGGTACCGGGCTGGGGGTGCTTCGGTACTCGGGCTTGCCGGTCCGTGGCTGGCGGGGTGGCCCTGCTTGGCGGTAGATGGTGCCCTCTTTCGTCGGGGGGGCCGGGGCCGCCTCCCGGTGGAGAGTGTTATATCGTGGCGCCGGGTGGGCCTGTGCTGGCCCTGGTGCGGGCACGGGCCTCCCCCCTGCTCGGCCGCCCTCCTTGGCGGCGGGGGGGCGTCGCTCTGGGCCGGCGTGCGGCGGGGGTCGCCCCCTGGAGCACCGGGGGATGGGGTTGGTGCCTGGCTGCGCCCGGGGGTGGGGGGTGCCGCCGTGCTCCGCGGGGCCGTCGCGGTCTGGGGGGGGTGCCGTGGGGGGGGTCTCCGGCTTTGCTGCTCCGGGGCCCGCAGTGCCGCTTGCCCGTCTGCACCATCTACCCTCTCGCGTGGCCCGCCATGCGGACGGGCCCGGCTCGCACCAGACAGGCCTCCTACATGTACACTTCACCTCACTCCCAGCTGGTCTGGCTCACTCACATAATGCACCACACACCCATACTCAACCCTTGGGGGGCTGGATGGTGGGACTGGGGGTGGAGGGGGCCGCCACCTGTGTCACTATGTAGTGGCGTGGGGGCGGCACTCCCACCTCTAGTTACCATACTAATCCCTCCAATTTTAATCGCACTTCAACATGCCACCCCCCGGAGGGTGTACTCACCTACACCCTCCGGCCTATTACACCACATACACATATATCCACAGAGGCAGGATGGGGAGCACCGCTCCCCTCCTTCCCCCTTCTTTTAATTACACCCCATACATTCACTAAACACACATTCACACAGGGGATAGGGAAGTGCCTCTCCATTGGGGAATGGAGAGGCACCATAACAGGGTGGTGGGTTGGTTCACATATTTGGGCCTCTCCGGTGGGGGCCTGGCTCCTCTGTTGGTGGCTGGGCCACTGCTTAGAGTAAAAATACATCAGGATGGTGCGGTCGGGCGTGGCGGTGGGTCTCGGGGGGGCTTTGCTGGGGTCTCTCCTTGCGGGGTCTTTCCGGGCGGTGTCGGCCTGGTGGGGCGCGGGGGTGCTTCCTCCCCTTGGGTGTGGCTGGGTGCTTGTTTCGTCTCCTGGTGGCCTTGGGGGCGGGCCCCGCGGTGTGCGGGCCCGGGGCGGCCTGCCTCGCCGGTTTGGGGGGTGGGTGTGCTGGGGGTGTGCTGGTGTCCTCGCCGGGGTTGGGGCGGGGTTGCTTGGCGCCTCGGGGTGATGCTGTTTACTGGGGGGCGGCGCTAGCTGTTCCGGTGGTGGAGGTTGCTGTCGGCCGCCTGGTGGGTCTATCCTGCCGTTTGCGGACTGGTGGGTGGGTCCGGGGCATCTTTGGCTGGGGGCTGCTGTCCCGCACTTGATGTGTGCCGTTGGGGTGCCTCCGTCCCCGCGGTGGGGATCGCCGGTTGCTCGCGGGCCGGCGGGGGGCGCTGCTCCGTGGCTGGCGCTGTCCGGGGGGCGGCGGGCCCTGGGCTGCTGGCCGTGGGCTGTCCGGGGCTGTGCGGTCCTGCTGGGCCGTGGCCGGGTCCAGGGCGGGGGTGGGGGATGCGTCCCGGGGGGCTTGGCCCGGGGGCTTGCCCTTGGGGGGTCCTGGTCCCGGGGGGTGCTCCTAGGGCCCGGGGTGCTTGGTCGATGGGGTGGGGGGTCTGGGGGTTGGGGGTGGGATCGGTGGCGTGGTGCGCTGGGTCCTTGGCTCCTTGGGGCTTTCTCGGGTGTGTATGGGGGGGCGATGGCTGCCTCTCGGCTTGGGATCTTGGGGGCGTTCGGGGGACTGCTTGGCCGTGGGGTGGTCGCCGGGGGCCCTTAGGCTGCCTGCTCTTGCTGCTGGCCTGACTGCTTCTTCGGGCCCGGGGGCGGCTCTTGGGTTTTGCAGTGGCGGTACTTGGAAATACATTTGTCATGGATGCACTGGCCTTGGGCTGTGGGATAACACTCATACTGGGCTCAACCTTAGACACGTTGTTCCCAAATACCTGTTTTATGGAATTTCCACTCACCTCTTCCTCTGTTCACAGCCACCACCATTATTCCTAAACCACACACTGGTCACCAAACTGGCTTGACAACACAACAATAAACACAATATACACAACCACAATTTCACATCGCATCACTTAAAACTATTCCCCACCCATTCCATATCCTATCTTGTATCCCTCTTCCCTGTTAACTTCCCCACCCCTCTCCAACCCCTCACCTTGGTGTAACACTGCCCTCTCTTTTTTACATCCTCCCTTTAATAAAGTATTTCTTACCCTTCCCTAGGGAGGGCTGGTGACGGTCACAATTATGCAATGAAATAAATAAATTTATTTAATTGCAATAATAAAATATGCATTGCTGTCAAAAGATTGCACTTCTTGTAGTGTTAACCTTCGACAGCATGTGCAGACAAAAAAAAAAAAAAAAAAAAAAAAAAAAAACAAATAAGTGGACTTTTGCCCAATAAATACCACTTATTTCCTTGTTTCTTTACATTTTGCCTTTTTTTTTTCCACATTTTTGTCTTTTTTCACGATTGTTGCCACATTTTGCCCAATCAAGCAACCCTTTACCATTACATACCACCAGGTATGTAATGATAAAGGCTTTTACTTTTCACTCTTTTTTTGCTACATTTTTGCCACACTTGGACCATTTATTTACCCTATTACCATGTCTGCCTCCACTCACTTGTCAAAAAAACAAAAAACGTAGCAGACCGGACTGGCCCACTTTGGGTCAATGGCCTACTGGGACGATGCCCAGTATGCCAAATGACCAGCCTACCCCTGGGTTCGTCCCTACGTTCCACAAATAAAGGAAAAAACATGCAAACCATCAGGAGAATTTGGAGAAAGCCGTTTCCACCTCCTTGACATTATCAATCACACTTCAAAGTCAGACGCGCTGCATCTAAAAACGAAGAGTCAACGCTTTTAATTTGGTTCGGGTTCGTTGATCTCTCGCTGTTTCCACCGACTCACAGCGAACAGGCAGAGATGAGCAGGCTCCCACATATAGATATTGGCAGAGTGTCATCTGAGTGAATGAACTGCTCTTGCATCGTAACTGCCAACCTGTCAGCTGCGAGCCGGAAAGCATGACTGACACTTCCTGATTGGTCGATTTCATACAGAGAAATGGAGAGCAGTAGATGCTTGTCTGCCTTCGCTGAGCTGTGGCGCAGTGAAAGCAGAGGTGTAAGTCTATTTGTAGAAGACGTGAAGCGCAAAGTCTCGAGGTATGGGCCTCCGTGTCTTATTAGAGGGAGGATTCTTTTCAAACAGGAGAAGTTAGCATACACTTTGTTATCGCTTTACCTCGGATGTTCCTGACAAATCGACTCAGACAGACTGCATCAGCCAGTCTGGCAGAACAAAACCTCACTAAGACCAAAAATATCAGGGTTATGTTTGTGAGCAAAGTTTAGAGGGGATTTACATGACCAGAAATAACACTCAACATCAAAGTGATCGGCAGGCGCCTCTGAGGAAGACAGGCAGTTGACATTCGAAACATGTCAGGAGGTCAAAGTCAATTTCCCAAAAAAAGTTGTCTGAATAAATGAAACCTTAACATATTATTCAAAAAGAAGAGAAAAGAACTTGCTGGAAATATTATGCTGAAGTCAAGGATGCATCAAAGCGATCGACAGACACCTTTGCAGAAGACTGGTAGTTGACAGTTAAAACATTACCTGAAAAAAAGTTGTCTGAATAAATGAAAACCATTACATATTACTCAAAAAGAACTTGTTGGAAATATTATGCGGAAGTCAAGGAAACATCAACGCGATCAGCAGAAGCCTCTGAAGAAGACTGACAGTTGACATTCAAAACATGCCAGGAAAAAAAATAAATTTCCTTAAAGAGTTATCTGAATAAATGAAACCTTAACATATTATTCAAATAGAACACATAAAGAACTGGCTGGAATTATTGCACGGGAGTCAAGGAAACATCAAAGCCAACGGCAGATTCCTCTGAAGAAGACTGGCAGTTGACAGTCGAAACATGTCAGGAAATCAAAGTACATTTCCTGAAAAGCAGTTGTCTGAATAATTAAAACCTTAAAACATGTTAAAAAAAAAAATCAGACAAAAAAAAAAAACTTGCTGAAATTACAACACAGAAGTCAAGGAAACATCAAAGTGATAACAGATACAACTGCAGAAGACTGGCAGTGGACAAAAGGAAAGTAAATGTTGTTCCTGTTTTCAGGGTTGCGGGGGTGTGCTGGTGCCTATCTCCAGTTCTCAATGGGCGTTGGGCGCGGGTACACCCAGGATGGGGTAAACTTACCCCCACTTTCTACTGGATGCGGCTCTGCTGCGTCACCGGAGTTTTAGTCTATGTGCTAATTTCCACCAGGTCCGCTGTGGTGCGTGTCTGCTCCTTTCCAGATGTGGTAGTCCGGTGCCCTCCACCAGATATACGCAGGGCTTCTATTCCTGACGGACACGGGAGCACGACGCATCAATCAGCACAGAGCAAATGAAGCTAAACTGGAAATTAAGCACGTACTCCGCAATAAAATATCAGGTTACTTTAAAAAAAAAAAAAAAAAAACACTTCAGATTATATTTCAAGTAAATACATCACCAAAACGTCATAATGTGTAAAAACAAATTCACATCCACTATATTGTTTCCTCTCATACTGTAACTACACTGTAAACTGCAGCAGCTTTGATTTAGTTCATGTTTTACTGGTTTTACAGTTTTATCTCTTCTCTGTTGACTGTTGTCCAACCTTCGTGTTCTCCTTCGTTAGGAACACTGACCTGTTTATCTGTTTATTGTTGCGTTTATAACACATACATTTAACTGTGTTCTCACGCGGATATATAAATATCGTGAGAACTGATCTGTCTCGTGACGTCATAGTCGTTCAACCGGAGCGCACCGCGGCGCACTCAAAACACAATCGGTGTGAATTACCAGATGGCGGACAGCGGGGAAAAACCGGATCCAGTGGAAACCCCGGATGAAAGTATACTTTTTCATTTTTAGTATTTAGCACACTTAAATAGACTTGTTTGTCATAAGGGAACCAAGAACCAACAATAATTCATTGAAAGGAAGAATGAAAACCAAACTGAAAAATGAGTCACAACGAGACTAGAACCCAGAACCTCCCGGTGCTAATGACAGAAATAAAACACGGGACCAAAACTTGGAAACACGGCAGTAGCTGAAGGTGGTGAAAGATGATGAACTGTTAGTGCCGTCAACTCTCAAATATCAGTGTCATTATCACACATTCCAAATGTTAATGAGTACGGCTGCATTAATCAGTCACTATCCCCCCACCCCACCCCCACCCCACCCCCCATGTACACTGATGTTTGCTCTCCACTGTAAAAAGTCTCTCCAGCTTTCCAGCTTTTGTTTTGGCGGTTTGAGGAAGTAGCGTGCAGCTGCATGGTGACAGGGCAAAGCAGAACACACTCTGTTTCAGCATGTAATTTCATGTTACTGCAAATTTAACATTATTGCCCCCCCCCCCCCCCCCCCCCCCCCCTGCCTCCCACCCTCTCTCTCACACTCCAATTTAGAGACAGATCAATATTCAGCTTTGTTTTTCAAAGTGACAGCCCCTGGGTATTGCTTTTTTTATGCTTTCCTTTATAAGCAGGTATTAAAACATAATATATCTAAAGTCATGCTTTTATGGGCTGACGGGGGCTGCGTGCATGGGGAGGAAGTGTTAATGGTGTGAAACAGTTGAGGAATGGAGGCTACACACTTATTGCTGCAAATATCCATCACACACGCATCAGTATGGGAGTTTGTTTAATGGAGATGTTCACTTTAGGCAAGTGTCGTTGATGGCAAACCAAAACCTCACAGGAATTCCTGAATATGAAAGTATACACGCATGTATCCACCCACGTGCATTGCATAATTATTTGTTTTGTGTGTGCAATGATGCTGATGCTCCCAAATCGTGCATAATTTGCAAACCAACCATAAAGAAATGACAATATAGCGACTGTGTGCATACAAACGAGGCCCAGCACAAACGCAAAAAAAAAAAAAAAAAATAGAGTTAAATATACAGACCGTCCTGAGATTTGCGCCGACCACAATGTGTGTAACAAATACAAATAATTACAATAACAACAATAATGCAAAAATGATTAGTGACATAATTGATAATGTTGACTTCAAAAATTTGGGTTGACGCGTAGTTTAATGTTGTAAATTAATGATAAAATCAGGCCGGCAGCTGCTTTCTGCTTCAGAAGAACAGCACAACAGAAAAATAGGGCCAAGAACAACTTGTATTTTTAAAAGAACAACACATGAATTCATATATATTTTAATTATTAATTAATTATTATTAAATAAATATATTAAATATATATTTTGTACAATGTCATTTCATAATTGACATTGTGAAGAAGAACTCCCCCTCCCCCCGCAAACTGAGTAACCAAAAATGGTGGAAATCTTTATTTATTTGAATGACTTTGGGAAAACTGTAATGAAAACATTTGGCTACTGAGGGAGGGACAATACTGTCGCTGGCTCCGTGTGTGGTTAAAAGTGACCAAAAATAGTGGAAAAGGTGGTGAAATGGGATTTTAAAAACCACAGAAATTGGTTAATAGTTGCAAATTAAAGTGGACAAAATGGAAAGAAAAAGTTGTAAATTCGCGATAAAATATTTCTGCTTCATTTTTTCTGCAGTACCATAACATGGACTGCCGGGTGCAGTATTGCTTCATAATTTACATTGTGAAAAATAATTGTGCCACAGAAGAAGAACCAACTTAGAGTCTCAAATATGTGGGACCATTTCACTGAAAACGTACATACTACACATCTGAGGTAAAACAACAAATGAATTCACATGTTTTGTACAGTCACTGTGTTTTATGGCACTTAAAATATTTGTATATTATGTACATTATAATAAGAATGCCCCCCGCAAACTCTGCGTATGAGGCCCAGCTACCCCTGCAGTCTGCCAGTTAGCATGAACGCATACGTATACTGGATGACGGGGAGTCGTGCCCTACCCGAGGTCCTGATGAATGCTTCAGCTGATTCCCCCTGTGAGTGATGGAGCGCTAACCCTGTTTAGCTTCTTTAATATACTCGTATTAGCACGAATAACGAGTGTGTCCGGATGCTACAAATATTTGATTGTGCCTTCTTAATAGGCTGGAGTCCTTCATCATGTGATGCTGCAGCGACTCTGTTGGTGTCACGGCCCAGGCTGTCTCACATCGATCTTTATCAGCAGCTCCTAAATCAATTTTACATTTTACATCTCCAGAGAGAGAGACGGGCAGAGAGGGACACGATGGTGGTGGTGGTTCTCCAGCCGAGAGGGAGGGTCACTGCGCTTTGCCGTCAGTGCCCACGTGCTCAAATTAGCCTTTTACTACGCGCACTATTGGAGGTGTGTCCATAAAATAGAGGTGTGGCATAGTGCAAGGAGCTAAAACCACCACTATAAAAAGCATTTCCTTTTTGTTGACTAAATATATACAGTATACATACATTTTGAATACTTTGATCTCCAGTGGGCCATAGAGTAATTTAAAAGATAATTGTGCACTAGTTGCACTTCCATGTACAGTATAAATGGTACATAAATCAATAAATGACTGATATCAGTCAATGAAGGAAATTTACTTAAATTCCCTTGATTTTGTGACCAAATTTTATTTGATTTGGGGAAATTGCAGTATTTTGAAAAAATTGTAGAGCTATTTCAATTGTTTACAATTAAAAGTGACTGCCATCATGTGATGATATAAGCGTGGGAAAACTGTGAGCACTGTAAAATATTGATATTATATATTTGGAGCGGCTGAGATATCTACTTTTGAATTAGTTGGTAATTTAGACAATGATTCATGTTTTCTTTGTCATTTTTTATTTTTTCATAAGGGCACTAAACTTTTAGACTATGAGGGGCATCTCTAAATATATTAAAAATGCAACAAAAAACAAAAGAAATCCCAAATTCTTTCTCCATAAGTGGAACAAAGTGAGGGGGTGAGAGGCAGAGGTATTCACGTTATTGTGATTAAGTTACTTTTTTGAGTATATTTCTAAATCAATCATTGTACTTAAATATGTCTTAAACGTTTGCCACTTTACCACTTTTTCTGTCCATTTTTTGTCCACTCTAAATTGCAAAATTTAAATCCCATTTCACCACCTTTTCCACCATTTTTGATCAATTTAAACCCGTTTTATTTCTGAATAAAACAAAGATTTACATTTTTAAGATGACTATTGCTATACTATTGTGCAATAATACAAAATTTCATAGAGAAAATTGTGTATATTACCAAATAAATCATTTCTAGATATATCAGTCCCTCCAAATTCATAAATTCAACTGTATTCACAAATTGTAAAATCAATTCTCAGTTTCTAAAATGAATTCTCATTTTTTTTCTATTGTGCAATTTTGCACAAAAACTTCCACAAAATTGTCCTAAATTACACAAAATGTTGAAGTAAAGATCCTACTGGGACTACTGGTGCAGTCAGGGCAGGCAAGGTAGGCAGTGCCTACCCAAGGGTGAATTGATATTTTGATTATTTGTTATAATTATAATATAAGTATAAATTATTTATTTTTCCATTTCCAATATCCTACTGTACCTATAAGTTTGAAAGTGTCAGCATTTTGTGCGTTTCATAGCCGAAATGACTAAACAGCGTTATTTCCTGGAACGGCTGCACAGTCTCACTCAGTTGTAAGGCAGGAGGAGGCCACGCCCCCTTCCAAAAGCACACGGCTGCTCTGCCTCTGTTCCTATAGCGTGTTTTTATGTGTTTGTACATGTGCAGTCAGTTCCCCAAGATGAAAACCAAAGGCAGGTAGAGAGCTGCCTTTGCACGTAACCGCGCTACGCTAAATGCTATACATACGTTCACAGTGCATTAGTGAATTGATATCACGTGACCGCTGCTGCTACGTTCTCTAGCTAGTGGGCAGGATAACACTACAGTCATGATGACAGCGCTAGAGACGATAGAGAAACTTTTTTTTGAAGAAAAACAACAGCTTTTAAAAGATGGAGACCAACACCTGAGTTACCAGACCTTCAGCAAAGGTAAGGTCAGAACATTATTGGTACTTTCTACAGTGAATGGAACAAAAGGAAGGATTGACTTTGTGGATGCTCCTCACTGAGGCTGTTCTGAATTGTTGTTGTTGTTTTTTTCTCTGTTTCCAACACAAACAACGGATGCACTGTCGTGTCATGAGATATATCTTGTTGGGAGAGTATGGAGACTATCCTTCTATCCTATCCTGTTTGCCCTTCTGTTCACTAACCCCAACCAGTCAAAGCAGATGGCTGCCAATTCTGAATTGTTTCTTCCCACTGTCGCTAAATGCTTGTTCATGTGGATCTTGTTGGGTTTTTGTTGTTTCTTATTATGAATTTTATATTTTGATAAGAACATGAGATGACTTTGTTGTAAATTGCTTTATACAAATAAAGTTGAATTGAATTGAATTAACACATGCCAGCAGAAACATATGAAATTGTCATTGGTGGTCTCCATTTGCAACGTGCCTACCCAGCCCTAGTGGTCACGGCACGTCACTGTACTGGTGTCTTTTATTGTTTTAATATTGTTGTGTGAAAGTAATGGATTACAAGTACTCATATTACTGTAACTGAGTTGTTCTTTTATGAGTATATTTCTAAATCACAAATATTTTTATTATTTTTTAAATGATCAACAGACATTGTGAAACTAGAAGAAAAAAAATAAACAACCAGACAACAATAAATGCATCACATCATAGCCGACCAATCAGATTTAATGTAATGCACTGCACTAAAACAGAAAAAAAACTCTAAAACACTTCTGTTTGTTTTTGTTTTTTCACACCATCCACTAAGTTGTTTTGTCTAAAAACTCATAAATGTATCAATACTTAGAACCTGAGCATTTATTTTCATTTTTTTAAAAATTGAATTAATTGGTGTTATTTTATTTAAATAAATAATTGTACATTCTGACAAACCTTTTATTTTATACAGATGCCTTTGTGGAAAATAAATTCAGTTCTAATTGTGGTAGATTGTGTCTCTTCCTTTTTAAGTTTCAAACAGAGATGTTTACTGTATGTAAGGGACCCGTACCAAGATTTATTACCATAAATAAACATTGGGCGTGAAGCTAACTTTTTCTTTGAGTACTGTTAAATTGAGCTACTTTCTACTTGTATGTGAGTACAGTTTCAATCAAGTAACAGTGTACTTTTACTTAAGCAGGATATATCATTACTCTAAACCTCTAGTGAGAGGTTAGAATTTCAAACTTTTATTTTTCAGGGCCACCCTATACATTTAAATATACCTTTTCACAATAAAATGACAAGGCATTTAAAGTTGTTTGAATGCTGGGAACGAGGAGAATAAATAAAGGCAGTGGATGTCAAACGTTGAGTGTTTAGAAACTCTCTATTCTCCCTGTGCCAAACTGGGACTGACACGTTTTATTTTCCATTGAATTACGGCTCATCTGGAATTCACTTTGAACAGTTTGAAATCTTAACTTCCTCTTTGACACAGCATTACATCTCAGCTTAGAAAATAAATAAAAATAAACCAATAAAGCAAACGCTGTCATTTTACCCTAACAGTATTGATCTGTCAATCATCCCCACACTGATCTGAACACACACAAGTGCTGAGTGAAGAAAATCAAAATGAAGTAAATAGGTTAAAGTATGCATCAGTTATTCATCACAGCCACATTTTCTCCTCTTTTTTCTTTTTTCCAAACTTGTGTTCAGTGCAAATACTGACACATGTACTTCAAGGCTCCCTCTGCCTTTTCAAAGAGAGGAACTGCTGGCTTCATTAAACATTCATAAGGTCATATTAATTAGAAACGGCTCTTTTTCTCTTCTTCTTGCATGAGAGTGATGAGGAAATAAAAAAAAGAATTTAAAAAAGGAAGAGGCCTGGAGGATGGTTTTTTTATTCGCCTGGTCTTCAAATGAATGGGGAAGGTGAAGAAACACACACACACACACACACACACACACACACACACACACACACACACACACACACACACACACACACACACACACACACACACACACACACACACACACACTTTGTTCTGAGGGCTGTCCCTTTGTTCATCAAGCCCACCACTAATTTGTAGCCCCCCCCCCCCCCCCTTTTCTCTCTCTTTAACACACACACACACACACACACACACACACACACACACACACACACACACACACACACACACACACACACACACACACACTCCTCAGCCATATTTCTCCTTTATTGTATATTCTTTTTTAGTGGAGTGCCACTGATTTGAAATGCTAATTTCCGATGTTGTTTTTTATGTATTCAGCAGCTCATCAAAGGCAGCTCATATATCAAAGTGTCCAAACGTGTATTGATGTGAGGGAATCAAAGACGTGATTACTGAGTAACAGCTCGTATTCTGTAGCTCAGAATATTGTCTTTTCACTGATCGACGGTGATTCAGAAAACACACAGTGGGAATGTGCATCACTTCTTCTTCTGATTCTTCTTCACTTTTTCCGACTTATTTTTTACCTCTTCTTCTTCTTCTGCGTCTTCGTCTTCTTCTTCTTCTGCTCCTTCTGTGTTTTCGTCTTCTTCTTTTTCGTTTTTGTTTTCGTTTTTGTCTTCTTCTTCTTCTTCTTCTTCTTCTTCTCCTTCTTCTTCTTCTTCTTAGTCCTTTTCATCTTCTTTGTTTTTATCTGTGTTCTCATTCTTCTTCTTTTCCCTCTTTGTCTTCTTCTTTGTCTTTTGTGTCTTCTTCCTGTTCTTAGTCTTGCCGAATCAAGTTTATTTTTTGTGCAATAACATGAACAACTTGTTCGGGTTTGTTCGCTTGTGAATGCGACGCTAACAAACACACAAACACGTGTTTTTTTCCTTTTTATCTGAACTGAGCGTGCACGCACACACACACACACGCACGCACACTCACACACACATTGGCATTGACAATCAGCAGGTGGAGACACAGAGTGTGTGTGCGTGTCCACATCAAACGCACAAAGAGGCAAATGATTCGTTCTGAAATACATGAAAGGAAATAATTTATTAGCAGCCTACATCACATTCCCTTATTTTACTCTAATTAGAGTTTTAAAAATAAAAATACAACAATGGGAATCAGTGTTTTTCTGTTTCAAACAGCAAAAATAATAATAATAATGATGCTGATGGTGAAATGTTTGCTGCTAATATCAAAAGGATGGAACCATGATGGGAAAAAAGAACAATGAACCATCAAAGGCTGCTTTTATTTCATATTTGTTCTTAAATCTGTATGTTTTTCTTCTGTACGATTATGATTCCTTTAATAATTCCTCTTGTTTTTTACTCTCTCTCTGTGTGTGTGTGTGTGTGTGTGTCTGTTGCTACTAATACCATTAACTCTCCCTGCCACTTTCCAGGTCACTAATTCTTCAGCTGTGAGTTCATTGTGCCCACACGGCGCTGCTGTCTCCATAACGAGGTTATTTCTGGGTTATTACCTTCCTCTAACACATGGCACCTGATGGGAAGCAACAAATTCAGATAAATCAAAAACTGTTTGCCACAACACAATTGAATTATTTGCTAATTTTTTTTCCGCCCTAATGTCCCTGAACGCTGTGTGTTCCAATCTGAATACACACCGAATCATGTCATACAATCAGATCAAAAAAACATTGTAATCAAAGCACATTTTACACATTCCTAATTTGTGTTCACTTTATTTTACTGCTGTTAGCATCAATGCTAAAAACGACTGCATGGCTTGAATTCCTGGATACGACACGTGAGAATTTTCAGTGTGAAATGTGCATGTTCTCTATTCTCTCTTTGTACGTCGGCTTCTCCATCACCCAAAATCATTGTGTGCATGTGTTTGCCTCATGTTGAGCCTTTAATGTGTGCAGGGATAGATTGTATGCATTTTATTATTTATTTATGCATTTAGTACATTTAGTATCATTTGTATGCTTTTTGTAAGATGCCGTTTTAGCATCTTTACATTTATGTCTGAGTGCATTTATTATAATATCTTATGTAGAAGCCCAACAACTAGGGACTAAAGTTGGATTTTAGCAACAGCTCTAAACTCTAAAGCTCTGTACAAAACATCAGTTACATTCACATTATTGTTATTCTGTAAAATAGTTTTGTCCCTATTAAAAAATAAATAAATGATATCCTAACTCTAACCCTTTAACTCTTCTGATATATATATATATATATATATATATATATATATATATATAGGTGTGAACATTCACTGACAAGTCGTGGGAAAACTTAATATGAAACACATTTTTAATAATTGTTAACTACGTACATGTAAGCCATAGACCTGTTTTGCATATATTTACAATGTAATTGACAGTTTTTAATTAATTTCTTTGGGAATTCCATTCACAAAGTCAATTTTACTAACTCAATTACAATTCAATTACGATTACAACAGCAACAGATTTTTAAAATTACAATTACAGTTATAATTATGCCATAATTGTAATTATTATTATTTACGCAATTACAATTATAATTGATCCCCAAGCAGAATACAATAAGAAAAATATTAACAGAAATATAGTGCTAAATAAACAAAATGTAGCAGAAATAAATAAGGGAAGAAAGTACACACGAGAACAGTAAAGGAATGCAGATAGTAATAAGAATATGGGGCGCCAATTTTAAAGTTGCGCTTACTAAAATAATTTAGCAAAAAACCACGTTTAAAAAACGTATGTCAATTTTTTTTTTTTTTGTTACCAGATTTACAGCAATATTTGTGAAAATTGTGTGTGTTAAATGTAAATGTTAAATATTAAATCCAAATGTAAATGCTAAATGAGATTTTATTTTGGTATGTCTGGTATTTAATTGAACCCATGACATTTAGGTTTAATATTTAAATTTAACATTTAGCATTTAGATTTTACAATTATAATTTACATTTCGAGTTTACATTTCAATTTTACAATTAGCATTTAGCTTATAGATTTAGATAGACATTTAGCATTTAGATTTAATATTTTGCATTTAGGATTATACTTTAGATTTAGATTTTACATTTAGACTTAGATTTAATATTTTTCATTTAGATTTAGATATAATATTTGAATTTAACATTTAGATTTTATATTTAGCATTTATATTTAACATTTAGCATTTACATTTAATATGTAACGTTTCAATTTAGATATAATATTTAGATTTAACATTTAGCATTTAGATTTAATATTTAATGTTTAGATTTAGATTGAATATTTAGATTTAGTATTGACATTATATTTTCACAAATATTGCTATAAATCTGGTGTGGTCTGGGGAAAAAAAAAAAACAAAAAAACAAAAAAAAAAAAAACGTGTTTTTTAAACGTGGTTTGTTGATAAATGGTTTGAAAAGTTGCTGTTGATTTTAGCATATGCAACTTTACAATTGGCGCCCCATAGAAGAAGTCATTTTTTAATAAAAACTCTACTGTGTAGCACACCAATACAATAATAAAATTTGAGTTTGGGAACATAAATTTAACATGGATTGCTGTAACTTATATTTAGTTTGCTGTAGGTACATGGTGTGGTGGACAAGTATAGAACTTCAAATGTCTTTATTTTTTTATCAATAAACAACAAAAGGTGCAATTTTATTGTTATTTTATTTATTTTTTATTGTTTATAAAAGAAACATTTCCATGGATTTTATCTTTTAAAATAGATGTGACGTCAGGTTGATTCCAATGCAGAGTTTACATTCGAACCATCAGATTTCTGTGATTTTCCTTTGTTTAGGTTTTTGTTTTGTAGCTTTTTTCCACATTTTCTTTATCTGGTTTTATTTTTTACTGAGGAGAACATCAGGATGTTTGTTGGAGCTCCTTCTGACGTGGAAGAAGCTGTTATTGTAGCTCTTGTTGAGCAGTTGACTCCACCGTTAAAATGTGAGATGTGTTTAACAGCCTAGTAGTGATAGCATGAAACAGGTAAAGTAGCACAGTTGAGTCATCTTCTCATGCGCTTTATTAGTTTACATGTGTTTGTATTGCCTCAAAGTAAATAAACATGTGCTTTAAATATAAATAATTAAACACACAAATGAACCCTAAGAGTCTGAGATATTGGTTGATTGGTTATTTGGTTACTTGGTTGTTGGTTGGTTGGTTGGTTATTTGGTTGGTTGGATGGTTGGTTGTTTGGTTATGTGGTTACTTGGTTGTTGGTTGGTTGGTTGGTTATTTGGTTGGTTGGATGGTTGGTTGGTTGGTTATTTGGTTGTTGGTTGGTTGGTTAGTTCGTTATTTGATTATTTAGTTGGTTGGATGGTTGGTTGGTTGGTTAGTTCGTTATTTGGTTATTTGGTTGGTTGGTTGTTTGGGTATATGGTTAGTTGGTTGGTTGGTTGTTTATTTGGTTAGTTGGTTGGTTGGTTATTTGGTTAGTTGTTGGTTGGTTGTTTGGGTATATGGTTAGTTTGTTGGTTGGTTATTTGGATAGTTGGTTGTTAGTTAGTTGGTTGGTTGGTTATTTGGTTGTTGGTTAGTTGTCTGGCTGGTTAGTTGGTTGGTTATTTGGTTGGTTGGTTGGTTGGTTATTTGGTTATTTGGTTATTTGGTTGGTTGGTTGGTTGGTTGGTCATGTGGTTGTTGGTTGTTGGTTGTTGGTTGGTTGGTTGGTTGGTAATGTGGTTGGTTTGTTGGTTGGTTGGTTGGTTATTTGGTTGGTTGGTTAGTTGGTTGTTTGGGTATATGGTTAGTTTGTTTGTTGGTTATTTGGTTGTTGGTTGGTTGGATAGTTGGCTGGTTGGTTGGTTGGTTGGTTGGTTGGTTGGTTGGTTGGTTGGTTGGTTGGTTATTTGGTTGGTTGGTTGGTTGGTTATTTGGTTATTTGGTTATTTGGTTATTTGGTTGGTTGGTTGGTTGGTTGGTCATGTGGTTGTTGGTTGTTGGTTGGTTGGTTGGTTGGTAATTTGGTTGGTTTGTTGGTTGGTTGTTTGGGTATATGGTTAGTTTGTTTGTTGGTTATTTGGTTGTTGGTTGGTTGGATAGTTGGCTGGTTGGTTGGTTGGTTGGTTGGTTGGTTGGTTGGTTGGTTATTTGGTTGGTTGGTTAGTTAGATGACTGGTAGTGGACGGACCGGCCCATACAACATGCGCGCTTGCTTTGTAAAAGGTGACATTTCTCTTTCTCTGCTTCTTTTTTGTCCTTGCAGTTCTCATTTTTCAATTATCCCATTGGAGGAACTGCAGGCTTGGAATCCCACACATTCCTATTTCCAAGGAGCAGACGAGGCGTGAATGTGAGCGCACGGCAGCAGGAAAGTGACTGGTGAGGAGAGAGAGGATGGCATTTGGCTCTCAATGCTGAATAAGGCGTAAACGTGTGGTTGCCAGGTTAGAGACGTGAAGGGGTAGGTGGAGCATGGCGTCGATGGTGAGGCTGCTAGTGAAAGAACTGAAGGGGCTTTGGTCTTATTTGTATCAACCTTGACTGAAGACATGAATTTCTGATGCTTAGTCTCCTGCTGCTTTGAGTAAGTGGAAGTTCATGTGACAATAAAAAGAAATACAGACACACATGAATACAATTTATTAACTTTTCATTTAAGTTCACTAAAACTTACAATAATTTTGTAGAATACATAGTTTTAAAAAAAAAGATTCCCACCATAGAGTGGAACGTGTTATCAGATTAATTTAGAAAATGTAAATAAAATGTACAAACAATTATCATTTTTGATACTGAACAGATCTCTATCTACATACTGTATGTTTCATAGAGCAAAGCTGATTCAAAGAGTCAGGACTTAGAAATACACCTTTTCTAATAAAAAATATGGGTCATTTTTACCCTTTTTCTGCAACTACACCAAATTTGTCATATTTTTACCTATTTACATCACTTTTTCTTGCCATATTTCTGCTCCTTTTAATGCCTTTTTGAAACATTACTCCCATTTCTGCCAGTTCTCCATCAAATCTTAATGCCTTTTCTACACATTTTTTCCACTTTCAAGACATTTTCAGCACTTAAACCCTTTCCACCACTTTTACACTGTCACATATGTTGACCCATTATTGTCACTTTTAACCTTTTTTTACTATATTTCATGCCTTTTTCTTTGCCAATTTCCCACGATACACGAGGTTCTAACTAGAAAAAAATAATGAATAAAAATAACCTGATTGAAAAACTCTAATCCTGGAGTTGCTGGAGGAAAAAGTAGCATTTATATGTAAAAATACAACAATTAATAAAAGAGAAAATAAGAAGCTGGAAATAGTTTAACACAATTTTAGAAATTAAATGAAGTTTATTTGAAAAAAGAATTGGGAAAATCCAGTTTGACAAACAAACAAATATATATTTCTGTTCCATGTGTGATCATTGACCTCAGTGAACAAACAAAAATAACTCCTGATGGATGGAGCACATCCAATCCATCCATCCATCGCTGCTCTACGTGGACAGATCCTCATTACACATGTACGTCTACGTGTGTCTCACTCGGGTTGTGGGTTCCATCTCACAGTTTTGTGGCCCCCTGCTGTGATAAAAGTGGCCCATTTCTGATTGTTATGTTACGCTGTTTCTCATTTATGTAAAAACCAAGTGATTCCATCAGTGTGTCTGTTTATACATGGACACCGTGCACATCGCTGTGTGTTCTAGCATCATGTGTTCTCCTCGTGTGTGTAATTTCTCCTAATGTGTGTGTGTGTTTTCTCCTTGTGTGTGTGTGTGTGTGTGTGATGGTTTTCTCTTCGTGTGTATGTACATTTTCTCGTGTGTGTGTGTGCGTTTTCTCCTCGTGCGTGTGTGTGTTTTCTCTTTGTGTGTGTATGTGTGTGTGATAGTTTTCTCCTCGTGTGAATGTGCGTTTTCTCGTGTGTATGTGTGTGTTTTCTCCTCGTGTGTGTGTGTGTGTGTGTCTTTTCTCCTCGTGTGTGTGTTGTATGTTTTCTCCTCATGTGTGTGTGTGTTTTCTCCTCTTACAGTGAGTGAGAGCGGAGTGGTGCTGAGATGGCAGCTGGTTAGGCTAATCCCCGTACGTGAGGGACGCGGCCCAGCCCCCAGTGTCACCCAGACCTGCTAGGCCTGACGCAGGTGTATTCAGCCTGGCCGCTTAGTGTCACACGTCCCCTGTCACTCAGAACCATAATCACCATAGTGACTGACAGACAGCTCCTTCCCTTTGATGGTGGAGGGATTTCATCATTCTATGAGCCGCAGATGATCCGTGTGTGTGTGTGTGTGTGTGTGTGTGTGTCTGTGGGTGGCTGCCACTAGGAGGGCTGTGCTCTCATAAGGTTATATGAGTCTGATCCAGCTTAATGATGAAGATGACGATGCTAAAGATGAAGATGAAGATTAGCCTGGTGTAGCCGAGTGTGCCAATGACGCGTCTTCCTCTCAGCTGAGGGAGACACAAAGCCTCTGATTTGCTGTGTATGTGTGTGTGTGTGTGTGTGTGTGTGTGTGTGTGCAGAGTGTAACGTGTCACACACACTCACACACGCTTCTCATTTCCAGTGGGAAAATCTGAAATACACATGTAATCACACGATTATGATAATGCACATCACGTTGATGTTGTGCATGTGACAGTGAGTGGTGGTTACTGCTGTCAGGCCTGTCACTGACTATAAGAACACACACATGTTTGCATGTGTAGTACGACTCAACACAACCTGAGGTTCTAATCAGAACCAACAGCCCCTTTGGATTGAGATGCTAAACAACATAAGGTCACGAGAAAGAAGAACGACTGCAACTAACATCGATTCTAGGAGTCGACTCGTCACATCGTCTTAATCAGTTAATTTTCCTTCCATCGGTAAATTGTACAATTTTCTCGAATTGGAAAAAAAATGACTTTCAGCCTGAAGGAAACCTGACCGACAGTAGCTGCTCTCACACTGGGACACCCAGAGGTGTGAACTTGTTTCATTATTTGGACTCAAGTCACAAATCTGATGACTTAGACGATCAAATCATGACGGACTTGCAACTCAACGTAGACTTAAAACAAATGACTTAACTCTGACTTGAGCCTGTATATACTCGGGAAGACTTGACTTTTTACCCTTCCATGACAAAATATTTTATAAAATGTATTTATTATTATTCCAACTCTTTTATTGACAATTTCAATCCAATACAAAAACAAGTGCAAATAGGAAGGGTACATCTGAGGTCAAACCAACCAGGGACATATGGCACAAACCTGCAGCAAATCAAACAACACAAACACACACACTCATACAACACAGGAGACAGACATTAGAGGCTGAGAAAGTAGAAGGGGAGTTTATTCCTCATCGTAATCTGGGGATAAATCAAGAGAGTTGACGTACAACAGGAAGAGACCCCAACAAGCTCTGAAACGCTTTAGCAGAGCCTTGTAGCGAGAATCTAAATTTTTCCAGTTTTAGATTATAAAGAACTTCTTTAATCTAACGGCCATGTGATGGGGGGCGAGCCAGCTTCCAACTGAACAAGATTAATCAGCTGACCAGCAGAGTCGAACAGCGCGTTTTAGTGACACAGAGAACGTGATATCAGAGGATATGCCGAAAATGACAGATAGTGGATTAGGAGGGGTGATCTGGTCATACGCCCTTCCTATTGTGTCAAAAATGTTCTCCCAGAAGGAGCACAGCTTAGAACATGACCAGAACATATGGATATGGTCGGTAGGAAATTGTTTGCATCTATTGCAAGTATTGCTGACAATGGGGTAGATTTTGGATGATTTTGTATTGGTGTAGTAAACTTTAGGGAAGACTTTGCATTGAATAAGGCTATGGCGGCCACATATCAAGGAGGAATGAACCAGTCCCACTGCTGATCAGGTATGTTCATATTTAAATCGCTCTCCCACGAGGCTTTTATTCATGATAGAGAGTTTTGGGCGACTGAACCTAAGGAGGTGAATAGTACAGAAATACACTTTTTATGATTGGGGCCCGTAGATAACAAAGTATCGATCAGAGTTTCTGGACGACGGTTTGGAAAGTGTGGAAAATACTTCTTTACGAAGTCTCTTGCCTGAAAAAAATTAAAAAGGTGGGAGTTTGGCAATTTATATTTGGAAGAGAGTTCATCAAAGGATGAGAAGATTCCGTCTCTGTAGAGGTGTTTCACAGCGATAATACCACGATCGTACCAAGTTATAAATGTGGGGTGAGTGCGGGAAGGTTTAAATAAGTGGTTTTTAAGTAGCGGGGTCAGTATGGAGGGGAAATGTAATTATTATTGATTATCCCAGTGAACTGCAGTTAAGAGTAAGTTGTGCCAGTTGCTTTGTCAGTTACGTTCTCACCATGAAGGTACAGCTACAGGTGTTGAATAGAAGCAGTCCGAGACCACCTATAGACATTTCACACAACTTCCATATTTTGTACTGCAAAGTTCTGGAAACCTACTTCCTGTTGCGGTCAGGGCAACGAGTAAACAAGCAACGAGCAAGAGTTCTTGTAGCGTACCAGGCTTTTCTTGTAATGTCCAAAATGAGCCCTATCGATCGTTCCACTCCTTCCCTGTTAACGGTGAAGCTAGACAAAAATGGGTTCAGGCTTTTGGGTGGGATGAAGGACCAACGTTTTCTATTAAAAAGGGGAGTACTTATGTCTGTAGCAGACACTTCACACCAGAAGACTACGTCTTGGGCATCACTGTTCGCCACTTGAAACCAGAGTCTGTCCGTAGCCTTTTTTCCTGGAACGATTACACCTCTAAAGGAAAAAGGGAGTGAGTGTATGAGCGGTGCCAAAATCAGAAGCCGTTAACGTCGGTAGGAGTCGAGGTTAAAGAAATTTCAAAGAAAGCTTTGAAACTGGACCATGATTATGTGATGCCGCCGCCCGCGGGTAAAAAATTCCACCTTTTTTATTGTTAATGTTATGTCTTCATGGCCGGGTGGTGTGTTGTCTTCTTCAATCACTGTAACAGTTGGTCAAGGGTTGCCACAGCTAAGTTAAAGGTGTAAACAGCATTCCTTGCCTCATATTGCTGTGCCTAATTCTCTAGCTATGACACACTAATGATTTGTCATTCTAGTTAACAGTTCAGTCACAGTTAGCCTGATTTCTCTGTAACACTGCTAACTTTGATACTTATTGACAAATTCTTCATGAAAAAATTATTTATTCAGTTTCTTCTTCTTGGTGACAGAGTTTTCCTCCAGGACTCTTGCCGCGTCGGCAAAGCTAATTTTTGCCAAATCCATGAGAGAAGATGTGTCGACTCTCTGATCCATTTCTGATCCCGGCTTTCTGCTGTGTTGACATTTTACCAGAAGTTCGTATACACTGCGATTGTGTATTTCCAGTTTTTGTGAGAAAGGTCTATTTGAGGTGATCTCTTTATACCGCTACAGAAAGTGTTTGCCATGTTCACATATGTACAAACAAATCGATCTGTGGAGAAAACGCTCTCTGTGTTGAAACAAATAGGCAAGTTTGGCCAAAAGAAACACTCTAGAATTCGCCTTCCTGTTCCGCTTGAGACTTCATTTGGGTGTTTTGTAGCAGGACAAATGTAGCGTTTTTTCTACAGAAAACATGTAGCTTTATTTAGGTTAGAGTACAGATATATGTCGGTAAGACTTGTTCCTTTTTCATTTAGGTACTGGAACTCTTTTTTCCTCGAGCTTCCAACCTTTTACATATGCCAACATTGCAGATTTTGCTCATTCTTGTTACACCATTTATCATATGGATTACTTTCACATCTGTTGCTGTTATCTTCTCCGTGTTGTTTTTGTTGATGTTCCATGTTTCACTACCATGAAGCAGAGTAGGGCACAGTATTCATAGGTGATCACTGTATGAGTTTGGTCCTGGTTTCCAAATCCAAATCCATCCTACAATCCAAAAACTATGGGTTAATTAAAGTAAAATGACTGTATGATGGGACAATGCTTCAGAATATGACACAAAAACACTGATGTTAAGTAATCTGTGACTTGTTTCAGATATTACAACTAGCTTTCACAATCAAAGGCTAACAAAGCCTAGACTTTTTATTCTCCCTTAGCTCTTCACTTTACTTTCTTCAGCTGGAGGCTGGAGAAATTACGTATTTATGTAGCTCATATATCTCCTAATTATGTGAAACCGTCGTTAATCAGGCTGTCAGCCTCCACTACACTAAAACAGAACAACAGCCTCTGAAGAAGTAGCCTCTCATTAAGCTTTCAAAAAAGAAATCCCAATAAATTTAAAGGACACAATAACTGCTGATTAGGAAATAGAAAGTGCTCCAAAAGCACTTAATTACCAATCACCATCAGGATCTCTGTAGAATATTTACCCACATGTTTCCATCTAAGCAAAGGCATGTTTTAACGAAGCGTGTAAATTAAAGGTGTGAAGCGGTGGCGGTTCACACCTTTAAAAAAATGTCATTAATACTGACCACAAGTGTCTCCTCGTCTCTGCGTGTCACATCTCCTCAACACTCTAATTTTAAACTCTAATTGCTTAAAAAAAGAGACTTTTTCTTCTGGTCGGACTCTTTAATGAATATATGCTTTCCGCTTTGTTTCTAAAAGTTTGAAACAGATAATTAGCCGTCTCCCCAGCACTTAAAAAAAAAAAAAAAAACACAGCTAATAAAAGCTCATTTTAAAATCAATTCTACGTGTTTTGTTTTTAATCATTTCTCTCACTGTTTCCACCTCTTTTTCTTTTCAATCTTAACTCTTGGGGAGTTTTTCTCTGATAGTGATCCTGTTAAATGAAGTGCCTGGGCTTTATCCAGAGCCCTCCTCTCCGTCACTCCTTTAATTTAGTCATTATAATTAACCATTAACTGGTGTCAGTTTCTGGGCCACTAACAGGCCCACTCAGTTCTGCTTGTCTGCATTATCACAGTTTGGGGGAGAAAGTAAATTATAATGAAGGGCTATATAGTCCAATTACTGATAAAAGCAGCCAAGTGCGCTTCTTGTAATTAGGTGCCAGTAACCCTCCCTCTTTCTCCCGCATTCTCTCGTTTTTTCTCAGAGTGACACATTGGATGGAAATATATACTTAATAGCTATTTTTTTATTACTCTTAACCTCTTACTCGTGTTTAACCCAGATATTTTCAAGGCGACACAACAGAGAGACGGTATCTCCCAAACAATGATTTCCTGAACTATTAGAAGTGCAGAAGAGAGAAGTCGAGAGAGAGGTAAAGTTTGGCGAGGGAGGAGAGAAGGATTGTAGGACAGCGAGAGGAAACAGGCAGCAGTGTATCTAATGGGATGGAGCAGAGCTGTCTCTTGTTGCCTGGTCATGTAGTTCCCCACCAAAGCACTTACAAGTCAGTGCTGGTAATTAAACTGTACCATCACCCTTTTAGTTCCTCTCTTACTCTCTCTCTTTCCTTCTCTTGTCAGGCTAGACAACATGAAACACATGAATTAAGGAGCGACGGGTGAAAATGAAGAGAGGAAGAACAAATTAAGGCGGTTGAAACACACAGTGGGTTTTAGAAGTTCAGCTAAACAATGAATCTCTGTTTACGGGCTCATTTGAAAGACCAAGAGCAAGTTACTTTTTATTTATATAGTGCCAGATACTACAGTCATTTCAAGGCCCAGCTATCGATTCAAATAATAGGTGTTATTTGTCCAAAACTAAACCTGAATATTTTCATCTGCTACAAGCCAAGGCTAAAGATCTATACGCTTAGTTTTTTGGGAATTCTACTACGTATTATCTAAGAAATATTATCACTTCAAAACCTCATCAGTATATGATGCCAAAACAAAAGTATTAATCTCATTTGAAGTTGTTAGCGTTGAGTGAAGTTACTCTGCTAGTTGATCAAACCTGAGATTGATCAGAGAGATACGTATTAGCTGTGTTTTCATTACCCTTGGAAATCCGGAAAATCAAAATAGCACAATAAAAACTGGTAATGGAAACACCTACATTTTGGAAAAAAAACACTTAAATATTGCTCAATAGTTTTTACGCTTTCATGAGGATGTATTTCAAGCGTTTTGATATTGAAATGTGTCGCAAAAGCCCAATAGAAACACTTTTTACACAATTATACGTCACAGAACGTGACGTACCTGGTCACATGACCGCTGCTCTCCGAGAAAACATGATGCGGTACGTGTGGACAGAAGAGATGACCGGGACATTTCTTTTTTTAGTGCCACATTAGACGTGAAACAACAAAGAAATGCAGAGTGTTCTAAGGAGGTTCTGAGCATCCATCTTTCTGCCCAAAACAACGTTAATTGGAAACAAAGCACAATTATACTTTGTCAACATTTATAAATATTGCTTTTATTTTGTAAAAAAGCTTGAACAGCTTCAACCACTGAGGGATGAGTCAACTACAATGTTAGAGTTTATTACAGTGAACCCAAAAACAATAGAGGAAACTGTTCAGCAGCTGAATCCATCAACGTGTTGCCTTGACACAATACCCTCAAACTTCTTTAAAACTGTTGTAAAGTCAATTATCACTGATTTGTGTCAGATAATTAACTGCTCATTCCAATCAGGCACCGTACCAAAATCCCTGAAAGTAGCTGCTGTGAAACCTCTGTTAAAAAAGAGAACACTGGATGCCTCTATACTGGCTAACTATAGACCAATCAGAACCTTCCCTTCATGGCCAAGATCATTGAGAAGGTGGTCTTCAACCAACTGAGTCAATTCTTAACATTCAACAAAATATTTGATAAATTTCAGTCAGGTTTTGGTTCTCATCACAGCACAGAAACTGATCTGATCAAAGTGATCAATGACATAAGGTTGAACACTGATTCAGGAAAAGTATCTGTTCTCATTCTGTTGGATCTAAGTGCTGCATTTGACACTGTAGATCATACAATTTTGTTGCACAGATTGCAAACATGGGTTGGACTAAATGGAAAAGTAATGCAATGGTTTAAGTCATACTTGGAGGAGCGAAGCTATTTTGTAAGCATTGGAAACTTTGAATCTGACAGATTACCAATGTCCTGTGGGGTTCCTCAGGGATCTGTTCTTGGACCTCTTCTGTTTAGCCTTTATATGCTTCCTTTAGGACAATATTTACAGAACTGTAAGGTTGATTATCAGAGCTATGCAGATGACACACAACTATATGTATCACTGAACCCAGATGACCATGGTCCCATTGAGGTGTTGTGTGACTGTTTAGAAAAAGTAAACTGCTGGATGAGTGAAAACTTCCTTCAACTAAATCATGACAAGATGGAGGTGATTGTCTTTGGTAACAAGGAAAAGAGGACTGCTGTCAGCAAGTATCTGAGTCTAGATCTTTAGAAGATAAAGACCAAGTCAAAAACCTTGGTGTTCTGATTGACTCAGATCTTACATTCAGCAGTCAGATCAAATCTATCACAAAAACATCTTCTACCACCTAAAGAACATCTCCAGAGTGAAAGGTTTAATGGCTCAGAAAGATCAGGAGAAACTGGTCCATGCTTTTATCTCCAGCAGACTGGACTATTGTAATGGTCTTCTGACAGGAATCCCCCAAAAGAGCATCAAACAGCTACAGCTGGTTCAGAACGCTGCAGCTCAGGTCTTAACCAGAACAAAGAGGTCAGAGCACATTACTCCAGTTTTAAAGTCTTTACACTGGCTCCCAGTCAGCCTCAGAATAGACTTTAAAGTTCTGCTGCTGGTGTATAAATGTGTGAATGGGTTTGGTCCAGAATATATCAGTGACATGTTAGTCAGGTATGAACCCAGCAGGTCTCTCAGATCTATGGACACAGGTCAGATAGTGGAGCCCAGATCTCACAGTAAACATGGTGATGCTGCTTTTAGTTGTTATGCTGCAAAGAAGTGGAACAAACTGCCAGCAGAGCTGAAGTCAGCATCCAATGTGAACATTTTTAAATCAAAGTTAAAGGCACTTTTTTTCTCTACTGCATATGATTGAGAGAGAGATTTTTTGTCATGTTGTTGATGTAATGATGATTTTACTGACAATTTTAATTGATTTTACTGATGATTTTAATTGATTTTTCTGATGATTTTAATTGATTTTTCTGATGATTTTAAATGTTCTTATTGATTTTAAACAATTGAATGTTTTATCATGTAAAGCACATTGAGTTGCCTTGAGTATGAAATGCGCTATACAAATAAATTTGCCTTGCCTTGCCTTGCCTTACTCATTCTAACGTACGACTCATCCTAATGTACTGCTCATACTAACGTACTACTCGTACTAACATACTAGTCATACTAACGTACTACTCATACTAACGTTCTACTCATACTAACGTACTACTCGTACGACTCATCATAACGTACTACTCATACTAACGTACTACTTGTACTAACGTACTACTCATACAAACATACTACTTGTACTAACGTTCTACTCATACTAACGTACTACTCATACTAACATACTACTCGTACTAACGTACTACTCATACTAACGTTCTACTCATACTAACGTACTACTCGTACTAATGTACTACTCATACTGACGTACTACTCGTACTAACGTACTACTCATACTAACGTACCACTGTACTAATGTACTACTCATACTGACGTTCTACTCATACTAACGTACTACTCGTACTAATATACTACTCATACTAACGTACTACTTGTACTAACGTACTACTCATACTTACGTACTACTCATACTAACGTACTACTCATACTAATGTACTACTCATACTTACGTACTACTCATACTAACGTAATACTCATACTAAGTCTGAGGTCAAAATGAGTATGTAGTGCATTCACATTAGATATTATAAAAAGATTGAGTATGTGAGTAATACCAGGATGTATACTATATGAGGACATTTTTGCACGGTGGGCACACGAGTCATCCTAAAACGTCCCATGATGCATTGGGAGCTGAATGTAAAATGTTCCTGGGACCAGCTTCAAACTAAAAATCAAACATTCCCTTTTCAAAATAAAATCATTTCTTCTTGTCTTCTAATAGTTTCACTCTTTTGTAAATAGGGATCTTATTTTGAAGTTAACAGGAAGTTTTGTCAGTAGCACAATTAAGGGTTTCTGAAAATATCTGAAATGTGTGAATTAAATGTGTCTTATGAGTTTTATGGATGAAATGAGCACATGTTGATATTCTACTTGGTCACTTTCACTTCAAATGTTTTTAGAACTTTCAAAGTAAAAGTGGAGAATCAACAGAGATATTTATCCTCAGTGTGAACAAGGTTTTTAATGCTGTAGGTTCTGAATGCATCTTGGGAAACTTGGATGTATACTTCAGTGGAAAGTTAGTCTGTTTTAATTAGAAAGCTTTAACTTATCACACATTTGAATTGACAGATGATAATTTCTGCTTTTATTTAAAGCATACATACTACATACAATATTATTGAATGATCCGTTTATTCATATGATAATGTTATATATGGTTTAATCATTTTGAGGATTCTAACGTGCTATTTATTTGATTTATTAGTTTTATGTGGTGAGTATCAGGATTAGGAGAGAAAACAGACTTTTTACTTATAAATTTTTTTTTTAGAATTTCTTCTCAAACTGTCCTTAGTGATAAACTCTGTGTCCCTGGTGGGGTTGGCATGTCTGACTTATCTCATTGCTTACTAAAACTTGTTTTGTTGGCTAGATTTGGCCGAAGTTGACATGACCTCCATCCAGGTCTGAGCTTTTTAATGTGCGGCTTTTCAATTTAAGGATAATTAATATCTTAAATAAACAAGGAATTGGAATATTTCACACTACCAAAGTATAAAAAGTTAATGTCACTTATTTCTTAATTAGATCAAAATGGCTGCCAGAAATCTAATCACTGTGTTACCCTCTTCTGTCTGTTTTCTTATGGGACTTAGTTCTCAAAAGCAGTAAAAGTTATTCAGTCTATTGACACACAACACGATTTGCCAAGTTTTGGTGGATTAACACAGTTTGCAATTAAAACATTGGATCATGTTTATAGTTGCTGGCATTGACTCCTATCATTTTATTTCTTTAAACGTGTATAGTTGTTCTAACTAACTTGTACTAACTTGTATTTCATCCAAAACTTGTCCTCATCCACTCCTAATGCCAGTGTGCCCCCAAAAACTCTGCCAAAGTGGCATTTCTACTGCTTTCACAGATTTTGTGAAGTTGTGCTTAAACAACGATGGATGTTGATATTGTGACTTTTCACATAAAAAACTAGAATATGGACAAAATTTCATGGCTCACATAGTGACATCGGGAAAAGCAGTGACGTGCAGTCAGCCTAGGCAAGGTAGGCAGTGCCTACCCAAGGGTGAATTGATATTTTGATTACAGTATTTGTTTTAATTATAATATAATTATCCATCCATCTTCTTCCGCTTATCCGTTTCCGGGTCGCGGGGGCAGCATTGTCAGTAGGGAGGCCCAGACTTCCCTCTCCCCGGCCACTTCCTCCAACTCTTCCGGGGGGACCCCGAGACGTTCCCAGGCCAGCCGAGAGACATAGTCTCTCCAGCGTGTCCTGGATTTTCCCCTGGGCCTCCTTCCGGAGGGACGTGCCCTGGACGCCTCACTAGGGAGGCGTTCAGGAGGCATCCTAATTAGGTGCCCGAGCCACCTCATCTGGCTCTTCTCGATGCGGAGGAGCAGCGACTCTACTTTGAGCCCCTCCCGAATGACTGAACTTCTCACCCTATCTCTAAGGGAGAGCCCAGCCACCCTACGGAGGAAACTCATTTTGGCTGCTTGTACCCGCGATCTTGTTCTTTCGGTCATGACCCAAAGCTCATGACCATAGGTGAGGGTTGGAACGTAGACCGACCTGTAAATCGAGAGCTTCGCTTTTCGGTTCAGCTCCCTTTTTACAATGACGGACCGGTGCAGACTCCGCATCACTGCAGACGCAATATAATTATAAATTATTTATTTTTCCATTTCCGATAGCCTACAGTACTTATAAGTTTGAAAGTGTCAGCATTTTGTGCTTTTCATAGCCCAAATTACTAAACAGCGCTATTTCCTGGTATGGCAGAGACGCTGCACAGTCTCACTCCGCTGTAAGGCAGGAGGAGGAGCCAGGAGGAGGCCACACCCTCTCCCAAAAGCACATTGTTGCTCTGCCTCTGGCGCCACATTTTTATGTGTTTGCGAATGTGCAGTCAGTTCCCCAAGATGAAAACCATTTACGTAAAAAGCCGTAACCGCACTATGCTAAATGCTATATGTATGTTCACAGTGCATTAGTAAATTGATCCAGCGTGACCGCTGCTGCTACGTTCTCTAGCTAAAAGCAGGATAACACTACAGTCATGATGACAGCGCTAGAGATGATAGAGAAACTTTCTTTTGAGGAAAAACGACAGCTTTTAAAAAATGGGAGACCAACACCTGAGTTACCAGAGCTTCAGCAAAGGTAAGGTCAGAAAACGTTTTGTACTTTCCACAGAGAATGGAACAAAAGGAAGGATTGACTTTGTGGATCCTCCTCACTGAGGCTGTTCCGAGTTGTTCTTGTTGTGTTCTTCGTGTTTCTGTGTTTCCAACACAAACAACGGATGCGCTGCCATGTCATGAGATATATCTTGTTGGGAGAGTATGGAGGCTATATTAAATAAATGTTTATGTTTCTTTAATGGTGTTTACAATGTTGATTTTGTTTGATTAACACTTGCTAGCAGAAACATATGGAACTGTCATTGGTGTCAACACTGATGGTCTCGATTTGCAACGCCCTGCCTACCCAACCCTAGTGCTCACGGCACGTCACTGGGGAAGAGCATTAACAAACCAGAACAAAAATGTTATCAAGCGAATCACTGCCTTTGTTTTCCCTCAAAGAAACACAAGAAAAAACTGAATGAAGAATGAAGTAAACACTTATTAAATATCAGAAATGTAACCTTGAACATTCTATGGGAATTCCATTCACACATTAATCAAAACTTTTACAAAGTTGAAGTCACATGACCATTTGTCAACAAACCGATTGGTTGTCAAAAACAATCTTTTGAGCTGCAATTTTCAAATCAATTTCTGAATAAAAACTTTCCATTTTCTATAGAAATAACATTGGTTTATTTATATTTAATGCCTACACGATGTCTGTATCTGTGCTATAAAAAATGTCTTCAGCAGCTTTAAGTCTAGAACACTAATCGGTGGCTGATTGTAACCTGAGCAAATGTATTTACATTATTTTCACGAGTTGTGTCTGTCAGAGTGTTTTGGGTTTCGGGGAAGCTTCAGCATCTTCTCTGATGTTTTAGAAGGAGTGCATGTTCTCCTACTCCAAAGCCCTTTTATCCTACTGACGCACCTTAGGGTGACTTTTACCCACCAATAGTGACAGTGTCCCATTAATACTATCCTCTATGTACTGACTGTATCTAAGGAATAAAGGAAGTAAAAGTGGTCCTGAAATGTTCATGCTATCTTTATTCAGGCCAGTAATTCATATCAATAGCCTCGATCAAAATGTTGTGAATGCTAACTTTTATTTTTATGCTGATGATACAGTCATTTATTGTTCTACACCTACATTAAAAGAGGCCCTTTGTAAGCTGCAGGCAGCTTTTTTTGCACCTTGTTGAGTCTACTTCCATGTCCATGTTGGACTTGTGGTGAAGAAATTCATATGGTAATAAAAAATATTTTAGTCAGGTGATTATTTTTACCCAATCAAATAATGCCTGCAGTTGTTTGTGTGTTAAGGAGACAATGTCTTCACCAGAGAAGCATAAATGCTAAATGTTTCATTATTTATTTTTTATTTTTACATTTTCCAGTTAACATTTATTGAGTTCACCCATTGTAGATTTTTTTTTTTTTAATTTTTTTATTTTATTAGGCATGACATAATAAAAGAAGACAATTATAATTTGTCATGTGTTGTCACATATTTATTAATTTTGATGATAATGACTTTTTATTGGTTATAATATATCAGGTAAAAATCACCTGCCGATAGTGATGGTGTTACTACAGATTTTAGCGATAATGTTCCAGGGTCCATGTTTCTTTGCATTATTGCTGAAATGGACTGGAACACTTGAGAAGTGTTCTGGTTTTCAATCTGTGTGGGACGGGACAGAAGCTTTTGAGGTAGAATGTCTGTACAAGGTCGACATCTCTCCCACGGGATATTTCTCAGCTTTTGGAACGCTGGAGAACTTCCTCTTTAACAACCCAAACTCCTTTAAAGGGGACATATCATGCTAAATCCACTTTTTTAGCCCTTAAATGCATTTTGTTGTATATTTAGAGTGTTTAGAAGTACAGAAAAGTTCAAATTAGTCTCTTCAGATGCTCCGTAGATATCTTTATATTCTGTTTTGCTCATATTTTTCAATCTGTTTCGATTTTTCTATTCTCTATTACGTTTTTTGAACAATAACATCACAGTATTTGCAGCAGAACTGCCAAATTAGTTCATCAACTCCAGGTCCAACACTTCGAGCAATCCGCCATTTTCATTTCTCGCTTTTATTTTGTAGTCCAAGCTCCAGGATGCAGAAGTTACGAGAGGATAAGTCAAAATGTTGGGTTGTTGGATGTAGTAACCCACACGCTTCATTACACCGTCTCCCAGCATCAGAACCTTTTCAAAGTGTCTGGTTGAGTTTTATTTTTTATAGAAATGTACCACATCTGTGGATAAGGTCATTTTAGTGTGTGTGAAGCACTTCAATGATGACTGCTTCATCAACCTCCACCAGTATAAAGAAGGATTTACAGAAAGACTTTGTCTGATTGAGGGTTCAATTCCTTCTATCTTTGGAGACGATGAACAGAGCACTTCGGTAAGATGTAAATAACGCTAAAAAGTGTGATGATAAGACGTCCCTGTCATTGTTTTGTTAGCATTAGCAGTTGCACCGTCTTCATATGTTAGCGCTGTGTGCTCGTTTTAGATCCTTGATGATATGGCCTACGTGATTTAATTTAAGTCTAAAGTTTTCATTAGTCATTTCATTTTGACGTTTTTGTCTCCGAAAAGACTGTATTAAAATGCATTTCTTGACGTTAGCTTGGCGCTAGCGTTAGCTCGGTGCTTGTGTTAGCTCACTTGTTAGGGTTCTGCAGGTTCATCATCTTCATTTTCATCTCGCTCCGCTGGGTCAGACTCTGGCTGGAACATGTAAGGCTGTATGGACAAGTCTAACGTTGTTGACATTTTGTAAATAACGTGTGAATAAAAAGTTTATGCTCCGCTACATAGCCGTATCTCTTCTATCAAACTACAAAAATGGCCGAACAGGGTGGAGTTGAACCGAGTGTCACCTGGAGAGGGGGCGGGGTATGGAGTGTCTCATTTGCATTTAAAGAGACAGCACCAAAACGAGTTGCTCTCAGAAGCACATCAGAAAAGGTGCAGAAAAGGGGTGGAGCTATAGTATAGAGGAATTCAGACCCAAGCATTGCAGTTTTGCTTTATATAGACCACAACTGTATGATTTATATGTAAAAAGGAAGGTTTTAAAAGCATGATTTGTCTCCTTTAAAGCCTGCATAGGGTTTGATAAGATCAGATCAAATTAAACTTGATCCTAATAACCGTTTATAAAATATCATGGTAGTTGTAAGTTCATTACTAAACTCATATTTATGTATTTTTATAACTCTTGTAAAGTCTTGTTTACCAAAAGCAAACATGACTCAGATTGTTAAGAGGTCATATTCTGTGTTAATGAATATATGTAAAAATGAAAAATATTAATTGATATCAATTGAGTTGATGCCATTTTTGTTATTAATTAATAAACCTTTTTTTTGCCACAGTGGGTTCTTATGTAAATTCAGAGAGATGAAAGTTAAATGACTGATAGACAAAACCAGGCAGAATTCATGCAAAAGTCAAAAGTAGGCACAGGCATAGGCGGAGTTTAAGATTCTTGCCAAGGGGGGCAGAAAAAAAATGAAAATAAAAATAAAATGTAGAACGTCTCGAGTTTCGCTTCACCGATAAGGAACATACCATAATGAGGAATAACTGTTTTTAGTCAGAAAAGTGAGAAGCCGCAGGAGAGGAAAACGTGGGGGAGTGCTTGTGCACTTAAGAAGAAGGGGATCCCGCACCGTGCAACCCGACATTTTCCTCTCCAACGTCCGCTTACTCAGCAAAAAGATGGACGAGCTAGCGCTGCTGATGAGAAGGAACAGAAACTTTCCCTCATCTTGTGCCCTCTGCTTCACTGAGACATGACTCAACGAGCGGATCCCGGACGACGCTGGTGGACCTAGAGGGCTTCAGCGTGCTGCGCACAGACAGACAATGGGAACTTTCCGGAGGCAGAGGTGTCTGCTTCTACATCAACAACAGTTGGTGTACTATGTGACAGTGATCCACTAGCACTGCTCTCCAACTCTTTTCGTTCACTGCAAACCGTTCTATTCCCCATGTGAGTTTGCTTCATTCATTCTGGCTGCTGTTTACATCCCACCGCGAGGCTCAGGTCATGTATGTATAGCAGGCTCACCCGGACTCCGTAGTTATCATCCTCAGGGATTTTAACAAGGCAAACCTGAGCCAGGAACTACCCAAATATAGACAGTTCATTAAATGGCCAACCAGTGAGGAGAATACTGTTACACTACGGTGAGTGAAGCGTACCGCGCTGTGGCCCACTCAGCTCTCGGCTTCTGGGTCACATGATTCCTGCGTACAAACAAAGACTTAAACTCTCCAAACCTGTGGTGAGAACTTTAAAAAAGTGGTTGTAAACAAACAAAGCTCTGAGCTACTACGGGAAGCAGGAGGGTCAAATGTCATCGGCTGCAGGTCCTTTAAAACTTTTTTACTTGGTTTTATTTTGTAAACCTTTGAATTTTTTTATCATAATTTTTCTCATTTCCTAGTCACTGTGTTTTTGGCACTTAACATATGTGTATGTTATGTACATTATGTTATTTTTTTTATTCAATTTGGGAAAACTTAAATGAAAACTTTTGATCACTGGGGGGGCAATGCCCCCCTCCCCCACTCCCTGCTAACTCCGCGTATGGGCACAGGGAAAGGTGGGAGCAGAGAAACCCTGAGTGACAAACAGGAGGGAGATAATCACTCACAACCCAAACACACTGACGTTACTGAGAAGTGGAAATACCAACCAGAAAAAACAAAAAGCAGAACCACAAGGACTAAACACCAAAACCAAACAGAACCTGACAGAAGGGGGACGCAAACCCCTCAAAAAACTTTAAGTGGGGGTGTACCATATGGTGTATCCTCAAGTATTAACTTTGGAAGTATTTAATTCTAAAGTAATAATATAATTATTGAAATTACATTTAAGTTAATCAACAATTTTATGATATTTTCATTTTTATTGATATTCTCCTGCATAGAAACATTGATGGTTTCTGCTAATGTCTCATATTGTTTTTGGATCGACTGATACAGTCAATAGTCAGGGGTGCAAATGCACGACCAAAGTAACCAAACGTTGAATGAAGATTAACCCTGAATGAAAGTAATTGATAAAACAGCACGAGGCACAGATTTGTGTCCTTATCAAAAGTGTTTTTCATCTTAGTCACTTAACCACATATATTATGGAGTAAGTAATGACAGAGGTGCAAAGAGTACTGATATAGAGTCAATGAGCATAATATCGTCTTACAGAGGCGGTGACAGCGTGTAACAGATGCACGGTCGACTTAATTTTCTAGTTATTTAAAGTCACACAGTTTTTGAGTTTAGCTCCAAACGAACACAAACGTTTGGAATAAAAACAAAGGGAACTGGGGCTGTGTGAGCTTTTGTTTTCTGAGAGTTCGCAGGTGACAGACGATGGATTAAACGATGAATAAGTGATTTATTAGCTGCCGCTGTCATGCTGGTTAGATGGATTACTACAAGCCACCTCTGACCCCACTTACCAGCCCTGTGTCTCACCACAAAGGTGTGTGTGTGTGTGTGTGTGTGTGTGCGCGTGTGTGTGTGTGTACGTGTCTGTGTGTGTGTACGTGTGTGTAGGTGGGTGAGCTGGCCAGCTGTAATCTTGTGACAGGATGAGACTAGTTGATCAATGGCCTAATGAACACTGCATTTCATTGGGCCAACGGTGCTGGATGGAGGCTTTTATTCTCTGAACATTTTGGTCCAATAGAACAGTTTCTACATTTTAAAAAGAAAGGTTTTGGTTCTAATAAACAGTCTTATCCAGTTTATTTTCTATAAATACAAATATTATTTAATATTGTAGAAACAACATTTATTTATTCAAAACTTATGAAATTTAAAGATATTGTTTATGATAAAATAATGTTCAAAGCTACAATAAATGCTCTACCAGAAGTCGTTAAAAAATACTTCTCACTACATACCAGCAAATACAGCCTAAACCAGAGGTAGGCAACGGTTATCACAGCGGGGCGACAAAAATCACTTTGTTTGATCAGAAGGTCACATGATCAACATTCATGTCAGAATTTAGAATAATAACCAATCTGAGCATTAATGCATGAAATAACAAAGAGTTTTTTTTAGAAATTTTGTGTGTTTTCTGTCATTCTGTGTATGTTTGTTGTTTTCTTGTTCGTTGTGAGGTATTTTGTGCATTTCTGTTGTTTTTTTGTGTATTTTTCCTGGAAAATTGTCATATTGTGTATTTGTGTTGTCATTTACATTTTTGGAGTAATTTTTGTGTATTTCTGTCATCGTGTTGCTTGTTTGTTAGTACTGTGGGTTTGCTGAGTAATTTTTTTTGAGTTTTTCTTGTCATAATCTGACAGATTACCAATGTCCTGTGGGGTTCCTCAGGGATCTGTTCTTGGACCTCTTCTGTTTAGCCTTTATATGCTTCCTTTAGGACACATTTTACACAACTGTAAGGTTGATTATCAGAGCTATGCAGATGACACACAACTATATCTATCACTGAACCCAGATGACTATGGTCCCATTGAGGTGTTGTGTGACTGTTTAGAAAAAGTAAACTGATGGATGAGTGAAAACTTCCTTCAACTAAACCATGACAAGATGGAGGTGATTGTCTTTGGTAACAATGAAAAGAGGACTGCTGTCAGCAAGTATCTGAGTCTAGATCTTTAGAAGATAAAGACCAAGTCAAAAACCTTGGTGTTCTGATTGACTCAGATCTGACATTCAGCATCAGATCAAATCTATCACAAAAACATCTTCTACCACCTAAAGAACATCTCCAAAGTGAAAGGTTTAATGACTCAGAAAGATCAGGAGAAACTGGTCCATGCTTTTATCTCCAGCAGACTGGACTATTGTAATGGTCTTCATCAAACATCTACAGCTGGTTCAGAACGCTGCAGCTCAGGTCTGAACCAGAACAAAGAGGTCAGAACACATTAGTCCAGTTTTAAAGTATTTTCACTGGCTCCCAGTCAGCCTCAGAGGAGACTGTAAAGTTCTGCTGCTGGTTATAAATGTGTGAATGGGTTTGGTCCAGAATACATCAGTGAGATGTTAGTCAGGTATGAACCCAGCAGGTCTCTGAGATCTATGGACACAGGTCAGATAGTGGAGCCCAGAGCTCACAGTAACCATGGTGATGCTGTGTTTAGTTGTTATGCTGCAAAGAAGTGGAACAAACTGCAGCAGAGCTGAAGTCAGCATCACATGTGAACATTTTTAAATCAAAGTTAAAGGAACTTTTTTTTTTTTTATGAAGGTTACTGTTTAATGGGATATAGAACAAATTTTCATTTTTTTGTTGGACCTAACTTTGGGTTATTTCACTACTTGTGAATATTGAAAATAATTTACATTGCATCAGAAAAAAATATTTATTTTTAAAAACATATTAATTATGAACACATCTCTCATGTTCCACATTTTCTCTTTATTTGGGGTGTTTTTGTCTAATTAATATTTTGTGAGGTACAGTGTATTGTGATGGAAGCATGAAACTAGGATTGCTCAGAAAATACATTTCCAGAAAACCAATAGTATATTTTAGAAAATAAAATTCCATACATACATTTTTTGTGATTGAATCAAATTTATTTAATTATGTTTGCTTTCCAAAATGCTCACATTTTGGTAATAATGACCAGTATAAATATGAACATTTCATTGATGTTCATTGGTATCTGATGTAGCATTATGATGCAGTTATAATAATGAGGATGTATATACTAAATTAATCTATTTTGAAGAAAAAAAAAAACATTCATAAAGATAAGTAAAAAAGAGAAAATGTAGAACATGAGAAAGTTGTTCATAATAAATGATGTCCTACTTCATGCATTGATGAGCTTTTGTAACACAATAAAACAGAAACAATCGTAGGGATCTGTTCTCTACACGTTGACGGCTGCTGACTTTGTTATAGGATTCATAATAAAGGAAAGTAATATGCTTTAAACAATAAATAAGACTTTAATTGTTGCAGCCGTGACAAACGTTCCTCTCCACGGATGTAATTGAATGTCCCCGTCGCGTCGGGGAAATTAAAACAGGTCATTTTATGTGTTGCTTTATTTTTGATTGAATCCACTTGTAAGTGGTTGGGACAGCGGAATTATCCGTATTTCAGATGGAAACGTGGGAGCGTTCAGGGCGTATGAAGCCGGAGGAAAGAGAGACGGATGGAGGAGGGGGTGGAGATGACAGAGACGAATGTCTACGCATTGACAGCTGTCCTCTAGTTTCTCACAGAAAGACATACAAATGAGGAACACAAATCAAACCAGTCCCTGGAAGATTAATCCAGGCTCAGGCAGACGCGCGCTCACTATTGGCAGCTCAGTGGACTGATGGAAGTGGAGGGAACCTTTTCCACTTTGATAAACTGTATCAATACCAGATATTAAAGGATGGGCCCAAACTGTTAAAAAGAGCATGTTTTTGTTGAAAGTAAAACATCTCATTGACCTTTACAATATATTACAATTAAAACATATAACGTGGGTTTAACAGTAGCGTGACTGACCATTAGGGTTGGGCATCGTTTCGATTTCCACAACTCATGATTCTGTTGAGTTGAGTTGTGCAGGTCAACAGGTCACATATTTCATTTGAAAAAGCCTTTACACAGGCCATTTTTATTAATTCACTTAGTTAGATACAGTTTCATTTGGTTGCTGTACTAGAACTACTGTAAGATATTCAATTACAAAGGTCTCCAACTGTAACTGTAAAACTGAAACTTGCAAAATAACCCTACAAACAAGTTAACAGCAGTCTAAAAAACAATGAGCTACAGCCCAGGTAGATGTGAAACAAAATAAAGCAAAACTCAAACCCTGGAGCAGTCATGTGACAACTCAATCAACAGTTCTTATTGAGGAAGATTATTATTATTATTATTATTATTAGTATTATGGCAACTAGGTCCTGTGCGACCTAGTCACTCAAAGTTGAAAAATGTAAACTTTTTAAAGCGACTTCAAGCGACAACTCCTCCTTCCATCACTGTCTGTAGAGCTGAGGCTGCAGCCGCTCCCTCCCGCTACAGCGGAGGGCTCAGGCTGTACTACACTTCCTCAATTTACCAGGGCAAAATAATTTAATCTGTTAACTTCTTGAATAAGCCTAAATTCTGGGTGAACTCATCCTTTAGTAACTCCCTGAGTTGATCATTTAAACTGTAAAAGCGGCGATGTCAGCGGCTCCACACACACACACACACACACACACGCACACACACACACACACACACACACACACACACACACACACACACACACACACACACACACACACACACACACACACACACACACACACACACACACACACACACACACACACACGCACACACACACCACCAAAAAGCTCCGCCATATTGAAATGACTGTAGTTGATACAGTTGCGTTCGATGTGAACAGAACACACCTTTATACAAACCATGCATAAACAGTTGGGCGAAGTAATACAAACCAAGGAAACAAACTAGTGCGGGCATTTAGGAACCGCAAAAAAATAATCGAAAGTCAAACATCTTTGTAACCAGACGTTAGGACGTTATAAAAAAGTCAGCTTCAAAAGAGCCAGTTGGATTTTTGACTCCTTATGACATCATAAGGAGGAAACTCCTCCTCCTGACAATCCTGGCTCCTCCTACCTTATAAGAATGTGAGTTCCTCCCTCTCAAACTACCTCACAGCTAAAACAAACACTGCGGTTTAATATACAATATACATTATACTTTAATATCATATATGTAAAGCTACATAAATTAAATGTGTTCTCTACATTTAACCCCTCTCTGAGGAGCAGTGAGCAGCCATGGTGTAGCATCCAGAGAGCAGTTTTGGTTAATATAAGGGACTGATCAACATCCACAGTAAGATTAAAACCAGTGAGCCTATGATTACAAGCCTGCTCCCTTAACCACTACTCCCTTTATCCACAGATAATATATGAGCGCTCACCATCAGTTCCACTTTTAGTAGCAGTTATATCGCCTCAAATCGCAGACAAAACAAATGATTATGCCCTTAAATGGACTATTCCTGTGGTTAGAAATGACAAGAAAACGACGTAGCAGCTTCGCTCAGTGTTTGAAACAGCTAAAACAGAAGACTGACTCCGCCACTGTTGCGATAAACAAACCCTGAAGCAGCGTTTCTCTGACTCACAATCACAATAGCTGCTTAAATATCCTTGTGTTTTACTGTAATTTTTTGGCTGAAAACAATAATAAGAGTGTGTGGATAGCAGAAGACAATCGCTATAGTGATCACCTTCTTCAAGAGCGAGGCATGAAGTCAGCGTCTACAGACACGCCCACTCGTGCATATGCATGAAGGCCCCAAAAACAGCCTGTTTTTAGAAGCGTCATTAAAGGGAGTTTTCAGAGACTAAAACTCTGGAAAATAGGCGAGTTTGGGAAACTAAACCTCAAATACTATGTTTTTTGGGTTCTTAGAACAAATGAGGATGAGTAAAAAATAGCATAATTAACCTTTAACGAGTAACTAAACCCCTACTTTCTCCTGACCTGCCACTAGCAGGGAAATTAAAAAAAATATGCCTTGATTATGGGCGGGGCTCCTGGAGCAGTGCTTGTCTGTGATGCAAGATGGTCCAAATAGCAAAAATCATTTGTAATATCTTGGTTTCAACCCATAGAGGGCAGTCGCTCTGACATTTTACAACTAAATATGACAATTTGAAGTAGTTTGACTAAAATGTAGAGAGTTGGACCAGGATCAATCAACAGCACTACTTCATACCTAAATACATTTGTATTCAGCAGAAAAAAGGGATTTGGGGTTATGAGCTAATGAGTTTAGTTGAGTCTATAGAGCCAATATATAGTATTAAAGATGGCGCTTTGTTTTGACGAAATTGAAAGAGACTTCTAGGAAGAGATGTTTCTCATTGTTTCAATGATAGAGAGATTTTAAGAAGGTTTATATGAGAAATGTTCAAGGATAAACTGTTGTTTCTAATTTTAAACCTTATGGACAATAACGACTTATGAATCTACTTATTATATTTTGTTGTTACAAGGTAGATTCAAGAAAATGTTGAATATCATCAACATATGGTCACCCTATTTAACATCCAGTATAAAACATGACTTCCACAGACTGAAAACTTGCCTTACTCTGAATGTTTCCTGGAAAAAGACCCTGTGACTATGTAAATGTAACAAATACTAACTTTATCTAAAGATCAAATGTACGACTCAGTCTTGAATAATGGGTTAAATCTCTGACTTCATTAATTAAAGCTGCTGGAGACGATCATTTAGTATCAGATAAAGACAAAGTCTAGGCCTCAGAGATCAATAAATCCAAGATTGAAAAGATAGAAAGAAAGGGTTGAAAATGATGCTCGAAACTTTAGTTGAAAAGTCTCATGCATTGCATTCTGGGATGTTTTCATGACTTCTGTGCAGATATATTATTGCTTTAGCTTTGTTTTGATGACAATTCGAGCAACAGATGTTCTCTTTATCTTCGTACTATCCATTTAGTTTATGTGTACGATCTGTAGTTTTGTTGTTTTAACGTACATTCTTGTGGTTTCTCCACCAAAATGGAGGAACACTAAGTTTGTTGTTGTTTCCATGGGGATTGCAAGGGACGTTATTGTTGTCTTAACTTTGTTTTGTGACATTTCTACAAACAAATGTTCACTTTATCTTCGTATTATCCATTTGCTAATGAGTATGAACTGTAATTTTGTTCTTTTGACGTACATTCTGCTGTATCCTCTGCCAAAACAGAGGAATACTGTGTTTATTCTTCTTGCTTTGCTGTTGCTACGGACTTTATTTGTGGCTTTAGCTTCGTTTCGTTTACATTTCTAGCAACAAATGTTCACTTTATCGTCATACTATCCATTCAGTTTATGTGTACGATCTGTAGTTTTGTTATTTTAAGATACATTCTTGTGGTTTCTTCACCAAAACGGAGGAACACTAATTGTCTCTATGTTGCTTTTATTTGTCTACTGACAATATTGTTGCTTTAGCTTCTTTTCGATTACATTTTTAGCAACAAATGTTCACTTTTTCTTCATACTATCCTTACACTTTATATAGTTTTGTTGTTTTAACATACATTATTGTGGTTTCTGCACCAAAACTGAGTAATACTGTAAATGTTTTTTTTTTTTTTCCTTGTTGCTTTGATGTTGCTACAGGCGTTATTGTGGGTTTAGCTACATTTTCATTGCATTTCTAGCAAAAAAAAAATACTATCCATTGGGTTTATTCGTACAATCTGTAATTTAGTTTTTTCAAAGTACTTTCTTGTAAATTATTTGCCAAAACTGGGGAATACTATGTTTTTGCTTGTTACTTTAGTGTTGCTATGGACGTTATGTCATTTTCATGAAAAATCTAGCAAAAAATGTTAACATTATCTTTGTACTACCCTTACATTTTATGTGTTTTGTTGTTTTAACGTAAGTGGTTTCTACGCTAAAACTGAAAAACACTAAGTTTCTTTATGTTGCTTTGATGTTTCTACATAAAATATTGTTGCTTTAGCTTCTTTTCTATGACTTTTTTAGTGACAAATGTTCACTTTATTTTCATACTACATTCCTGTGGTTTCTGCACCAACACTGAGGAATATACGTTTGTTCTGGTTGCTTTGGTGTTGCTACTGACGTTATTTTGGGTTTAGCTTCATATGATGACATTTCTAGCGACAAATAACTTCAAGTTATTTTCACTCAACCATTCAGTGAATGCAAACAAAAGCTTATGTTTCAATATATAATCAAAGTAGAAGTAGGGCTTTTTCAGGTTTTATCTCCCAACCCAAAATGACAAAGCGTTTCTTTGGGACTTCCTTTCTGTGATGGTTGATGAATGTCGGCGCTGAGCTGTAGGAAAGGCCTCATTACGAGACACTTATAGATTACCAGGGTGTCCCTCCACCCTCTCTCTCTCTCTCTCAAATGGATAATTCTGGTGATACTTGTGACAGGCCGTGGTTTAGATTTTGATTTATGTTCTTCCAAAGCTAAAATCAAAGAATCCATCTAGTGCTATTTTATGGCAGTTGGGATGATGAATGGGCCAGTCTCTGGGCCGGAGCAAGCTGCTGTGTCTTTGCCCCGGGTTTTAATTGCTAAAGTAGCCGTAGTCATTGCTCAAGATTCAGCACGCAATGAGAGGAAGAAGAGCCCCACACACACACACACACACACACACACACACACACACACGCAGTGTTTCTTCTTCTTTTATCCAGGATCTCATCTGATTCTGATTCCCTTCCTCGTTGCAAACTGCTGAGGCTCGGCCCTGCTTTGAACCAAATATAATCTGGTGTACACAAACCATGCTGTGTTTAATCATTCATAACCTGGCCACAGGGATCTGCTGCTACAAGTAAAACTAATAGTTAACATAATTGGCCGGACTTTGAAGTGGAAATTCCGTATTTATATTTAATGTATGGAAATATCATCTTTAAGATAAACGGCAGATGAAAAGGTTGATAGTAAATTGCCGAAGAATCTTCATAGGTTAAAGAAGAAAAGTGCATTTTGTTTTGGAAACACTTTTCTGACCTCTGTGAAGCATCTTTTTTAAAAAAAAAGACAAATACAAATCTAAACAACAACACAAAGGAAGAGAAGAGGTGCTGTTGGTCTGGAGCATCGTCGCCTTTCAAACGGCTCCAGAATCAATGATGCAAATTAGAAAAACAAGCAGGCAATAAATTCTTTCACATCTGCAGAGCCGGGTGACATTTTTCCCCCCCATAATTTTTAATAAAGCATAATTGTAGTTTGTACCACTGAATAATTTAATCACATGAAAATATGCAGAGAGGTTTCACATGGAGAACGAAGACGATGAAAAATCTGAGCTGTTTCATCTGTTGTTTGCGTGTGTGTGTGTGTGTGTTTCACATTCTGGAGCAAACAACACAAAGCGCGTCCTGTAAAAGCCAACATTTTATAGCTTTGTTTTAATTCATCTGGTGAATGAATCTAATGCAAATTTCACCTAAACACCCTATGATGATTGTTCTGACAAATATACGTCCATTTTAGAGTAATTTAGGAGGCAGAAATATAGTGTAGGGCAGTGGTTCTCTAACTTTTTTGGCTGAAATACCTCCTTTGTCCGACTAGAACATTAAAACATCCTAATCAAAATCATTTCTATCATCATTTTGCAATTTTTGTTGTTGTTTGTCTGTTCTTTTTTATTAGTATATTTTCTCTTACTGTATATTGTGTGTTCATGTTATTGTTGTTGTGTGTTTTTAGTATTATTTACATTATTATCTGTGTGTGTGTGTGTGTGTGTGTGTGTGTGTGTGTGTGTGTGTGTGTGTGTGTGTGTGTGTGTGTGTTTGGTGTCATTTGGTTGTTTATGTCGTTTTGTATTTTTCTCAGCTTTTTTCTGTATTGTGTAGTAATCTTGGCATTTTTCTCTCATTTACTGTGTCTATGTTGTTGTTTTGTGTGTTGCTGGTAATAATAAATATGTTTATATCTTAGTGTGTGTGTGTTTTTTGTGTATTTTGTTGTTTGTTTGTTTGTTCTTTTTTTATTATTCAGTGTATTTTTCCCTTATTTTGTGTGTTTTTGTTGTTGTTTTGTGAGTTGCTGGTAATATTTAGTATGATTATCATTTTTAACTAAAAAATAAAAAAAAAGAAATTAAATTGTGTTCAGAACAAGCTTTGATGTAAATTTTCTGTGTTCAAAACAGGGGACGGGACTTGAATAAGCAAACTGCTTCTCTCGTCTCCTTTTTCGGCATGGACAAAACAAAAAATAAATTTAATGAAATAATAACATAACTTCTGTGAATGCAACCATGTCGCAAATAAACTGAATAAATAAATAAATAAAATAAATAACTCAAACCTCAATGTCTCGACCAAAAGATGACCTCTAAAGAAAAGCTAACATTTGTTTGTTTGTGCTGCTGTTTTTGACATGCAATGATGTCACAGCCACAGAGTGATGCCCGTGTGTGTGTGTGTCTGTGTGTTTGTGTGTGTGTGTGTGTGTGTGTGTGTGTGAGACGAGGAGATATGGAGGTATATAGAGAGAGCCTCAGGTGAAACAGCCGGTAATTTATAACCATGACACTGAAGCCAAGTTTCTCTAAATGAGGCATTCACATGGCCAAAGCACTCATTTATCCTCATGATTAATACAAATGATAATCCTAATAATAAATATCACCGCCTCGCAGTGCGTAAAAGAAGCAGGGAGGAAATATGGAGAGGGACAAAGTTAGTGTATGACATGAAGAAGAAGAGAACTCTAATCAATCTGTCAGTCAGAAAATATGTGATGAGTCATGGAGTGACAATGCTAAAAAAAAGGTCAACATCTGGCTCTTTATGTCTTAAATTTTAATTATTATTTGCCAATGAAGCATTAAAAGGGGAAACTTTTGAAAATATTTCTACATTTTTTCATTTTATTTCTCATTAATGTACACTCAGGCCCCCATCTTGACAGAAAAAAAAAAACAGAAATGTAGAAATGTTTGCAAATTTATTAAAACAGAAAAAGTGAAATATCACATGGTCATAAGTATTCAGACCCTTTGCTCAGTATTGAGTAGAAGCACCTTCTGAGCTCGTACAGCCATGAGTCTTCTTGGGAATGATGCAACAAGTTTTTCACACCTGGATTTGGGGATCCTCTGCTATTCTTCCTTGTAGATCATCTCCAGTTCTGTCAGGTTGGATGGTGAACGTTGGTGGACAGCCATTTTCAGGTCTCTACAGAAATGCTCAATTGGGTTTAGGTCAGGGCTCTGGCTGAGTTGTTCTGAAGCCACTCCTTTGTTATTTTAGCTGTGTGCTTAGGGTCATTGTCTTGTTGGAAGGTGAACCTTCGGCCCAGTCTGAGGTCCTGACCACTCTGGAAGAGGTTTTCTTCCAGGATATCTCTGTACTTTCCTTCAATAGCAACCAGTCGTCCTGTCCCTGTAGCTGAAAAACACCCCCATAGCATGATGCTGCCACCACCATGTTTCACTATTAGTATTGTATTGGGCAGGTGATGAGCAGTGCCTGGTTTTCTCCACACATACCGCTTAGAATGAACCCCAAAAAGTTCAATCTTGGTCTGATCAGACCAGAGAACCTTATTTTGTAAAGTCTGGGAGTCCTTCATGTGTTTTTTGTCAAACTCTATGCAGGCTTTCATATGTCTTGTACTGAGGAGAGGCTTCCGTCGGGCCACTCTGTCATAAAGCCCAGACTGGTGGAGGGCTGCAGTGATAGTTGACTTTGTGGAACTTTCTCTTATCTACCTACTGCATCTGTGGAGCTCAGCCACAGCGATATTTGTGTTCATCTTTACCTCTCTCACCAAGGCTCTTCTCCATCGATTGCTCAGTTTGGTTGGATGGTTCTGGTGGTCCCAAACTTCTTCCATTTAAGGATTATGGAGGCCACTGTGCTCTGAGGAACCTTCAGTGCTGCAGAAATTATTTTGTAATCTTGTCCAGATCTGTGCCTTGCCACAATTCTGTCTCTGAGCTCCTTGGGCAGTTCCTTCAACCTCATGATTCTCATTTGCTCTGCCATGCACTGTGAGCTGTAAGGTCTTATATAGACAGATGTGCGCTTCTCCTAATCAATCAATCAATCAGTGAGTTAAATATGAGTGTCACAGCAAAGGGTCTGAATACTTATGACCATGTGATATTTTAGTTTTTCTGTTTTAGTAAATTTGCAAAATCTTCTACATTTTTGTTTTTTTCTGTCAAGATGGGGTGCTGAGTGTACATTAATGAGAAATAAAATGAACTGTTTTGATTTTAGCAAATGGCTGCAATGAAACAAAGAGTGAAAAATGTATAGGGTTCTGAATACTTTCTGTATACCCACTGTATATTTAACGTTTACATTGAACCTTTAACATTTACATTTAACATTTAGCTTTACACTTGAAGACCAATTTAACATTTACATTTAGATTTACATTTATATTTACATTTAGATTTACATTTAGATTTACGCTTGGAAACTGATACATTTAAATTTAACATTTAGATTTAGATTTATATTAACATTTACTTTTACATTATTTTTCGTGTGTACACATTTTTAACAATGATATAGAACATGCTGTTTTACTTAAATTTCTGTTTCAAATGAAATAAAAATGAGCTATGAATCCGCTATGAAAAAGAGTTTTTACATTCGACACCCAATATTTTCAAAGCATAAAAAAGACTTGACTCCTGCTCCGCCCCTAATGTAATGAAATCAACCCTATGAACTATAATAATACCGCCCTGTTGCATCATCCCATGACCTTATAAAGGCTAACTGACCACTCATTTCCACCTGTATACTAGCTAGCATGTTGCTATGCTTCACATGGACACGGATGCGTCCCGTGTCCAGGCTGATAAACAATACATGTGGGATGTGGACGAGGGAGGAAAAGGAAAATTAAAGTGTGCTTGGAATCCAAATAAAGATGAAGAAAAGTGAGGAATAGTCGGGACAGGCTGAGAGATAAAGTTTATGCTCTGCTGTCATGTCGCTGAGCGTAAACAGGCGCCGCAGCCTAACATGACATCACTAAGTAGGTTAAGTGTAGTCTCGCGTGGCCATCAATCATCACACAATCTAACATATTCCTGCCCCCACCAGCACGAGAGCTAAAAGTTTTCCACTGTAGCTCAGATGACATTTAATTTTTCATATCTCCTCCGTAGTCCTGGAATTTTGGCAGACCTGATGCAATTTAACAGCTTGGCAGTTTAAAATTGGGCAATGAATCACTGGGATTCAACGGAATAAGGCGAGCTGCTGCATAATGTTTTTCTGTGTCCAGGGTGGGGGGACGGGGTGGGGGGTTAGCATAGACCAAAGTCCACTTTAAACACGCCATCATTCCTTTAGATTCAGACCTCCCACATTCTCACATTATTCTACGTTCTCCATCAATCACCTCCTGCTGGGAATTTGAAGAACTGATTAATGAGTGTGAGGAAAAATACAGATTATTACGTCTGTCACCATCACTGCTTTAATACTTTAATGATAAGTACTTTAAGTATCAAACTTTCCAAACAGAAAAACCTGTGGAGAACCAGTAAACTCCACCAATGTGGACATGAAGCCTGTGTTTACCTGGACAATAGTTTATGAATACATCTATTTATTTATCAATAATATATACAGTACGAGTGTAACAATTCATCCATTAGATCGATTCATCCATTTATATTCCTTTGATCCAACTACATCAATCTGTGCTTGGCAAGTTGTCGATATACTTTCACGAATTAAAAGGTCATCAATCGATTGTATCGATACAAGGAAATAAGGCAGTGGATTTAAGCACAGCATACGACGGCGTATTAAAATAAAAATAATCTGGGCACTATGAGATTAAAGTCTGTGTAAAATAAATTCAGCCATTTTCTCCTAAACACATTAAATAGGTCATAAATGTATTCTTTAAAACATGTACAAAGCCATTCAACCATTTATAATGTAGTTGTGGAGTTAGGATTCACAAACTGTTTCAGATTTCTGTGTTCAGGATTTAATGGGCGGGTCAGAAGTCATAGCCGCGTTACGTAACGGAGCCCTCATTAGCATAAACCTGACCCTGCTGCTGAAGCACACCAAACTTCCACGGCCTTCAGTGGGAGCAATTCGGAGCTAAACGCTGCTCAACGTCGGCATGCTATTGGCTTTCAGTCCGCAGTTCGGGGCGGAGCTTAATGCGGCATGCCGTTGTGCGGCGTGATTCTTAAGTCTGAACGCGATTGGTTTATTGAACGTTCTGTGCCGCCCTGAACTGCAGGCTGTCGTCTAGGGTTTCTCTGACAAACTCATAACACAAATTTATTTCTGCTTTACTCAGAATAAAGTTGTAATTTTATGAAAATAGTCATATCTTAATAAAATCATAAATTCATGAGACTAAAGTCAATTTTGAAATGTATGTAGACATTAAATGTTGTTAGTTTATGTCCATCATTAATGTATAGATGATTCCATCTATGAAAACTCACCTGTACCGTTCACTTACACCACTGTACACGTTATTATTTTGGGTAAAAAGTTACTGAAACTATTTGAATCGAATCGTTCTAAATGAACCAACATCATCAATGAATCAAATCAGCAACAACGGAATGTGATTAGAATGGAATCATTAAATTGGTGCACCCCTAATATACAGTGAAATATATAAAATGTTTTTCACAAGCAAATAGTCAAATCAATTGATTTGATCTTTATTCTTCAATCTTCTAAGATTGTGATTATTGAAATCACTTCCTGGTACAAAAAACGACATATTTTTTTACTGAAATCAATATCAATTTAATTGGTTGTGTTTTTGATTTATTGATTAATTTCTTCATCAAATTTTTTGTTTGTTTGTTTATTATTCAAAGATAGATATTTTCTTCTTACGACAATTAGTATGACATGACATTTCTAATTCAGTTTTAACAGCAAAAACTGAATTAGAAATTCATATATATATATATATATGTATATATATACTAATATAATATTAAACATACAAATATTTGCCCGTGAAAAGACTACAGATAAAAACGTGGAAAATTCTGTTTTTTTCAATATTAAAATATTAAAGACATGTAGTCATGACATATTTCATAGAAAATATGTATAAATGTTGTCCAAAAAGTAAAGCAAAAGAAGAATTTAGACATTTAGTTTCATGTTTCACTGTTTTCTGACCTTTTGACCTTTGTAAATATTTTTCTTTTGGTTAAAAACGTGTCTGCAGTGTGTTAGTGTGTGTGTTAGTGTGTTAGTGTGTGTGTTAGTGTGTGTGTTAGTGTGTGTTAGTGTGTGTGTTAGTGTTAGTGTGTGTGTTAGTGTGTGTGTTAGTGTTAGTGTGTGTGTTAGTGTGTGTGTTAGTGTGTGTGTTAGTGTGTGTGTTAGTGTGTGTGTTAGTGTTAGTGTGTGTGTTAGTGTTAGTGTGTGTGTTAGTGTGTGTGTTAGTGTGTGTGTGTGTGTTAGTGTGTGTGTTAGTGTTAGTGTGTGTGTTAGTGTGTGTGTTAGTGTGTGTGTTAGTGTGTGTTAGTGTGTGTGTTAGTGTTAGTGTGTGTGTTAGTGTTAGTGTGTGTGTTAGTGTGTGTGTGTGTGTTAGTGTGTGTGTTAGTGTTAGTGTGTGTGTTAGTGTGTGTGTTAGTGTTAGTGTGTGTGTGTTAGTGTGTGTTAGTGTGTGTTAGTGTTAGTGTGTGTGTTAGTGTGTGTGTTAGTGTGTGTTAGTGTGTGTTAGTGTTAGTGTGTGTGTTAGTGTGTGTGTTAGTGTGTGTTAGTGTTAGTGTGTGTGTTAGTGTGTGTGTTAGTGTGTGTGTTAGTGTGTGTTAGTGTGTGTTAGTGTGTGTGTTAGTGTTAGTGTGTGTGTTAGTGTGTGTTAGTGTGTGTTAGTGTTAGTGTGTGTGTTAGTGTGTGTGTTAGTGTGTGTGTTAGTGTGTGTTAGTGTGTGTGTTAGTGTGTGTGTTAGTGTTAGTGTGTGTGTTAGTGTGTGTGTTAGTGTGTGTGTTAGTGTTAGTGTGTGTGTTAGTGTGTGTTAGTGTGTGTGTTAGTGTTAGTGTTAGTGTGTGTGTTAGTGTGTGTGTTAGTGTTAGTGTGTTAGTGTTAGTGTGTGTGTTAGTGTGTGTTAGTGTTAGTGTGTGTGTTAGTGTGTGTGTTAGTGTGTGTTAGTGTTAGTGTGTGTGTGTTAGTGTGTGTGTTAGTGTTAGTGTGTGTGTTAGTGTGTGTTAGTGTTAGTGTGTGTGTTAGTGTTATTGCGTGTATTAGTGTGTGTGTTAGTGTTAGTGTGTGTATTAGTGTGTGTGTTAGTGTGTGTGTTAGTGTTAGTGTGTGTGTTAGTGTGTGTGTTAGTGTTAGTGTGTGTATTAGTGTGTGTGTGTGTTTGTGTGTGTGTGTTAGTGTTAGTGTGTGTGTTAGTGCTAGTGTGTGTGTTAGTGTGTGTGTTAGTGTTAGTGTTAGTGTGTGTGTTAGTGTGTGTGTTAGTGTTAGTGTGTGTGTTAGTGTGTGTGTTAGTGTTAGTGTGTTAGTGTGTGTTAGTGTTAGTGTGTGTTAGTGTGTGTGTTAGTGTTAGTGTGTGTTAGTGTGTGTGTTAGTGTTAGTGTGTGTGTTAGTGTGTGTATTAGTGTGTGTATTAGTGTGTGTGTTAGTGTGTGTGTTAGTGTTAGTGTGTGTGTTAGTGTTAGTGTTAGTGTGTGTGTTAGTGTTAGTGTGTGTGTTAGTGTTAGTGTGTGTGTTAGTGTGTGTGTTAGTGTTAGTGTTAGTGTGTGTGTTAGTGTTAGTGTGTGTGTTAGTGTTAGTGTGTGTGTTAGTGTTAGTGTGTGTGTTAGTGTTAGTGTGTGTGTTAGTGTTAGTGTGTGTGTTAGTGTTAGTGTGTGTGTTAGTGTTAGTGTGTGTGTTAGTGTTAGTGTGTGTGTTAGTGTTAGTGTGTGTGTTAGTGTTAGTGTGTGTGGTAGTGTGTTAGTGTTAGTGTGTGTGTTAGTGTTAGTGTGTGTGTTAGTGTGTGTGTTAGTGTTAGTGTGTGTGTTAGTGTTAGTGTTAGTGTTAGTGTGTGTGTGTTAGTGTGTGTTAGTGTTAGTGTGTGTGTTAGTGTTAGTGTTAGTGTGTGTGTGTTAGTGTGTGTTAGTGTTAGTGTGTGTTAGTGTGTGTGTTAGTGTTAGTGTGTATTAGTGTGTGTGTTAGTGTTAGTGTGTGTGTTAGAGAACACAGTGAACATTTAAAGAGCATCAAACCCTCAGTGTTGTGTGGTGTGTGTATATCAGAATGTGCTGAGAGAACAATAAGGTGAATCCTCCAGGTCCAACCCTGATCCCTCTGACCCTCTCACAAAGAGCACGCTGCACCATTACATACACAGAGACGCCTATAAAAGGCTCTCCATGTGCTTTTAAAAGGTGAACAGGTCCAGGGGGCTCGCTCTCTATCTGATTTTTGACAAAGAGCACGTTGGGTAGAAATCAATAAAGCACCAGTGACGGTTCTGCTGCTGCACCTTAATCCACGTTGTTCTGCCTCCACGTCTCAGAGACCCCTCCTACTACACCCTCTCCACCTCATCCTCTCATCTCTCCATCCCCCGTCCCCCACCCCACACCCCCAGTGGTCCGCATGAACCCAAACAAGCAAAGAATGGACTGACAACCGTTTTGACACAGGCCGTTTATTAGCCCCACAGAGCGATGGAGAGGGAGGAATGGGACTGTGGATGTACTGGGATCCAGTAGCTGCTCCAACAATCCCATTCGTCACGCTCACCATCAGCAGAATTAGTGTTTACTCTAGTAGAAAAAGAAGTGAAGTGGTTTATCTTTATGCAAAATATTTCACGCTCATGTTTCCACCTCCTGATTGTTTTGTTCACTTCCTCTTCCTGAATCCCTCTGAGGATGTTAACATGTGTATTTGATCTATTTTTTAAGCCTTAAAGTCAGTGGTGGTAACAAGTGATGAGAAGGGCTGCATGATGTCTGTTAACATACATTTCTGTCCAAATTCTCAGATGAATTAGTGACTAAACAGATGTGTTCAGGTAGAACATGTTAGTGCTACAATTTCACACCCAACATCAAGTCTTTAATGCTGCGGGTTGGTTTTCTTTTATGCAACATTTTCAAGACATTTTATTTCATTTTTTCTT
>NC_041046.1:5286283-5288783 GCF_900634775.1 Gouania willdenowi
GCCGCGTTCTCCGAAACCGTCTGTCATAATTAAAAGTGTGTGAAACTGCTTTTGGGTTAAAGGGGCGAGAGAAATTTCTTCATACGCTTCCAGCTGACAGTTCCTACAGTCTTATGTCTTTGTTGAAGAGATTCACTCAGTTCGTTTGCTTCTACTTCTGCTCCGTGAACTCAACGTGATATCAAAGGACTTACTGTGCTTGCATCTTTATAATCAATAGCTATAATCAAATATTTTACTTTTCTCAAAAAACCTGGCATAGTGAAGAAAAATTTAATTTAATGTAGTTGATCGAGAGGATTTATTGGACCAATATCCAAAAATATTGATATTTCAAGACTGACCCTGCCTCTTGACCATTGGTTCTCAACCTGATCAGCCCAAGACCCCAAATAAAGGTTCCAGAGAGTGGGAACAGACATGAACATTCTAGAACAGTCATGTGGAGACAGGACCATCTATAAGGGGGAATAAAGGGGAGAGATTTTTGGGGTCCATCCATAAAGTCAGTAAAATGATGGTCCATTGTTCTATGAATCTGTAATAAACACATTAAGTTATTCATCTGAATAATATCCACTGTTATCCAGGAACGTTTATTATTATTATAGTCATCGTAAAGATGGAAATCCTGGTTTTAATCACTAATAAAATGGGTTAAAAGTGACCAAAAATGGTGGAAAAGCTGGTGAAATGGGTTTTAAAAAACCACAGAAATTGGCAAAAAGTTGCAAATGAGAGAAAAGTGTCAATATTGGAACAATTAGTAGGAACTATTAGTAAATATTGTTAAATTGGCAAAAATAGACAAGAAATATGGTGAAAAGAGGTTAAAAGTGACAATAATGGGTCAACATATGTGACATTAGGTGGAAAAAGTAGTGGAAAGGGTTTATAAGTGATAAAAATGTCTTGAAAGTGGAAAACGTTTTCTAGAGAAGCAATTGAAATTTGATGGAGTAATGTAGCAAAAATGCATTAAGAGGAGCAACAATATGGCAAGGAATAGTGATGAAAATGAGTTAAAATATGACAAGTTTGGTGTAGGTGCAGAGAAATGGTAATAATAAGCAAAATCATCTTAAAGATGTAAATCCTTGTTTTATTCAGAAACAAAATGGCTTAAAAGTGAACAAAAATGTTAACAAGGTGGTGAAATGGGATTTTGAAAAACACAGAATTTGGTTAAACAGTTGGTAAAAAGTGGTTCAAAGTGTCATTATTGGAACAATTAGTTTAAACTGGCAAATACAGTGAATGTGGTTAAATTGGCAAAAAAAATAAAAATAAATAATAAGCATGAAAAAAGGTAAAACATGACAATATTGGTTCAACATATGTGGAATTAATTAGGAAAAGTGGTGGAAATGGTTTATAAGTGCCAGAAATCTAAATAAAAGGCATCAAAATTTGATGGAGAAGTGGCAGAAATTAGAGTAATTTAGCAAAAATGCAAAAAAAAAAAGTGATTAGATTAAAATATGGCAAGTTTGGTGATGTTGCATAAAAAGGGTCGAAATAAACAGAAATTAGCTTTAAATGTTCAAAAAATATTCCTAGTTTCCTGAAGGCACCTGGTGTCCTGACCCTAAGGTTGAGAACCCCTGACATAGAAACATTAGACAGTTGTAAAAGTCCTGATTGGTTTAAAATAGAGCAGGTGTAAACCTTTAAAAATTGTAAATTAGAGTGGGAAAAAACAGACAGAAAAAGTGGTAAAAAGGGTCCAAAGTTAAAACAATTAGTTTAAACTGGTAAATAATCCATCTATCCATCTATTTTCAGTCCCATTTTGTCCTATTTCAGGGTCGCGGGGGTCTGCCGGTGCCGATCTCCAGATTTGGCAAATAATGAGCATGAAAAACAGTAAATGTGGTTAAAATGGCAAAAATGGTCATGAAATATGATGAAAAGAGGTCAAAAGTGACAATAATGGTTCAACATATGTGACATTAGGTGGAAAAGAGGTGGAAAGAGTTTATTAGTGATAAAAAATGTCTGGAAAGTTGAAAAAATGTGCAGAAAAGTCATTGAAATGTGATGAAGAAGTGGGAGTAATGTAGCAAAAATATGGCAAGAAAAAGTGATGAAATTATAGGTTAAAATATGGTGAGTTTGGTGTAGTTGCTGAAAAAGGGTAAAAATAAGCAAAAATGGCTCAAATTGTTCAGAAAATATTCTAACCTTCATGAAGGTATCTGGCAAAAAAGATGGTGAAATGGATTTTAAAAAACACAAAACTTGGTTAAAAGTTCAATTCAATTCAACTTTATTCATATTGCGCTAAATACAACAAAAGTTAAAGCGCTAGTATGCTAATACGCTAATAGCTGTAATATAAACAAAGAAAAAGTGGTAAAAAGTGTTCAAAGTGTTAATATTATTAATATTGGGAGGGGGTGTCAACGTTTCATTATCAACGGCTTATTTATGTATTCAACAAATAAACGAAAACTTCATTTTCTGGAGGAAAAATATGTGTTTGTAATATTTGAGGATA